>NW_013952872.1:65869-68733 GCF_001266775.1 Austrofundulus limnaeus
CTCCTTCCTGCCTTCCTTCCTTCCTTCCTTTACTTTCACACATCCAGTCAGAAAATGAACAAAGACTTCTTTCTTTCTTTCTTTCCCTCCTTCCTGCCTTCCTTCCTTCCTTCCTTTACTTTCACACATCCAGTCAGAAAATGAACAAAGACTTGTCAGAACGAAGCTGAATTATATATATATATTCCTGTTTGTTTGTAGCGATTTGTTGCTGCTGAAGTGTGGCAGCTGGTCGAAGAAGATAGATGTGGCGAAGCCTTCCAACGGAGATGAAATCAGTGTCAGTCTCATCAGCTCAGATTATGGTAATCCATGGAAATCCCTTTAAACTGTGCAACAGAACTATATGAATGAAAGCACAAATATTTTGTGGTTCACATAAATTACAGGTGTACGCAATAATGCTGTGTTCATTAAAAGGCTCCTAACTATTGCCTCACATGTTGTTAAGATAACTKTCTGTCACTTTTCAGTTTCTCCTAAAGCTTTAATTTGTTATATTTACATAGCTTYGAAAATGAAAACTGTGCTTTTAAAATTAAATTTACAAATAAARGGCCAATAAAATTATTCTTTCACAACATCTCTGGTTAGTTTTGTTGCATTGAAAGACATAATTTGGAAGTTGTTGGCCTTTTCCTGTTTCTGGTGTTTTGTTCTGTGTAGTGGGGCTGGACGTCCATCAGCAGATCAGCGTGTTCTACCCAGGTGCCCGGAGGTTTGGAAGTGAAACTCRGTGCAGTCTGACAGGTCCTGAAGAGAGACCGCCACACTCTGCTGGGAAACCTCTGTCCACAACTCAGAGAGAAAGCCTCTCATCTGCAACTCAACAAGGCAACGTTAAACACTTTATCACTGCAGTTTTGTAATTTCACCAAGTTTAAATGTTGTGTGAATGCTCATTTCCTGTTTTTRAAATCTATTTTTACAGATTTTGTGCTATTTTAGCTGTTTGTGTATCTACTCATACTTTATCTAATACCCTTTTAACTATTTAACATTATTTACAAGTAGTTTCTCTTTAGCCATACTGTACACTGAGTTCATAAACTTTTTACAATCTGCTACAGGGCTCTATACTCCTTTTCACCACTTTTATCTACTCTTCTACTCGTTTTCTCTTTTATCTAGCTTTCTACTTCTTTTAGCTTCTTTTTCTTTTAATAAATCCTTTGTTATTTTTAGAATCTAGACAGTCATATGGTACTTTTAGCTTACGGCTAACCTTTCAATATGTTTAGCAAAGCTAGTGTTTTGCCATTTTTAATTTCTAACTTTCTAACTTTTAATAATTTTACCGTCTAACTAGCTGTCTGCTACATTTAGCTTCTAGGTAGCCTTTCCTTAGTTTTAGCTTTGAGCTATCATTTTGCTATTTTTAGCTTTTAACTAGTAATTTGCTACTATCTAACATGTGCAATATCACAATCATCACCTATTCTTATATCATTTAATGATACCTTATGGGACCTTTGCATCAGTCGTACTGTTTTTAGCTTCAGAGTAGATCACTGTTGTTATTTCTATATAGATGCTAAAGAATGCTCATTGTTCTCTGTGTTCATCTGGTTTTCCAGAGTTTTTATACTTATTTCTTCCCTGTGTGCTCTAATATTCTTCCTTTATACTTTYTCTCTAATGCWTACTTMAACAGTTGCAGCTGTAATAATTGCACTTTCATCCGGGGATCATTAAAGTATTCTGACATCTAGCTTTTTGACACAATTAACTAGTCATTGAACACTTTAATCRAACTTTTTGCTATTTTTACCTTCAAGCTAGCCTTTTGACACTTTTGATGCTTGTATCATTTAGCTAGCATTCTGCTACTTTTAGCTGAAGCTTTGATTTTTTTTTTTTGGTTTCAACATTTCAGTTTTTCAGCACTTTAGCTCATATTGTCAGAAATCATATTTTGTTTGTTTTTGTCCTCAGATTCAGGCAGTAAAAGACAATGCAACCATTTCTGCAAGAATAAGAGTTGTTGCGCTCATGAGTGTTGTGAGTTTAAAAGAAAGATTTTTCACAGGATTTTATTTTGTAAGTGTATGTTCAGAGTTCAGCTTTGTTCTCATGTGCTTCCATCACCTCTGAAGGTAAAGTAGGTGTAGCAGTGGGCTGGAAGAGATCAGCCAATCAGGAAACCAGTTTCTCTTCCTACCTGAAAGACCTGAAGAACAGAAATGATGCTTTTGAACAGACACCTGTCAAACGACTCAAGGTGAGCAGGAACAGTTCTGCTCTTGTGTTGTTTTATTTTAGCAGATGAATCAGATGAAGTCTTTGTTTCTGCCTTCAACAAGCCAAACGTTCATTTAAAATAGATTTCTGAAGGTCTTACAGTTTGTTTTAAACATTTAGTTTAATCATTTTACACAGTCCAGTACTTGTACTGAACCATTTGTTTTTAAAACTTTTTGTTGAATATTTGACCTGACCTGTGAGCTGTTTAAACATAAGAAGGTGGCTAAACCTGCTGGATAAATCAATGTTGTTTACAGAGAATTTTGAACACTGTTATTGACTTCCTGTTGCCCTTCATCCCTGTTCAGTCTGAGCAGCTCTAAGGAAAAGTGAGAATTAGTAAAGAAAAATATAAAATTAACTAAATTAACTAAAAGCAAAACACAACAATAATATAGCTAAAAAATAAAAATAGCAAAACAATAGCTAAAATGGGCAGAATAATAGATATACACCAAAATTATCAATACAGTAACTGAAAGCTAGTTTAAGTTTAGTTTAAGTTTGAATTGTTTATTGATTTAATTTAAAACCAAAAATTTTATACACATTAAAAACAAAATATATACACAACATATACAATATGAACACGTCACCATTTTTCTCAGTAAATATATTAC
>NW_013952872.1:70462-71726 GCF_001266775.1 Austrofundulus limnaeus
TCGAACACAGATCCACTGATCCTTCAACACAGAGCATCTTCAGTAGACATGTTGATAAAGTAAATTTTTAAAATCTGTATTGTTCCATACAAGTGTGTATTGAACCTAAAGTACTGTTCGATATGGTTTGATACAGGTACATGTAATATAAAAAAGTAGTTAATTACAGTCAAAAAATAGAAGATATAAGCCAAAATTAGCAATACAATAGCTAAAAGCTAAAATGTTGAAAACTGTAGCTACCAGATAGAATCAGCAGTAGTTAAAAGCTAAAAGGATGTATGCTGAAGTAGATTTCAAAGAGAACATAGTTTTCAAATAATTTCTGTGGAAAATGATTGTAAGTACTTGTTAAATATTTTTAGTATATTTAAGTTTTAAAGTTACAAAAGTCATAGCTGTAAAGTTTTTAACGAGCTGAATGTTTTCATACCTCAATGACTGAATGAGCTGAAAGTATGATGAAGTATTTAAAGATACCAGAACGTGTTTATGCAGCTTGGTGCCAAATGATCCCTGGACCGGTACTGGTCCTTGTCCCAGTGGTTGTGTACTACTGCTTTAAATAAACACCTGAATTAAAATATTTAAGATAACCAACCAAAGAAAAGACATTAAACATCAGAAATCCTGTAGATTAGCAGGTGAAACACATCAGATCTGCAGGTTTTGTTTCATGAAATGTAAAAATTAAACATTCAGCACTTCTAACAAGTGTTAGCACTCATTATGTGTATACACATATTTCTTTACACACACATTTCTATATGATTCAGTAAAAAAGATTCAGAAGTATTCTGTTTGAGTTATTTTAATGTTTTATTTCCTCAGATGAAAATGAGAGAGGACATGCAGACGTTTGCTTACAAACCTAAAGAAAATCGTCTTCCTGGTTCCTGGTATTTATACTGAAACTTTAACTTCCTAAATTTAGACTTGCAAAGTATTCCCTAACATTTGCAAGTACCTCAAGGAGTGTGAAGGTACAATTGTAAAGAAATGATCAATGTTGGTATTTGCTTTTCTTGTTCTGCAGGTGTGGAAGGAAGGAGTATAAAACTGCAGACGTAGACCTGACAAATGAAGGTTCTGCTCTTGTAGCTGGACTGGATGACCTGGAGCCAGGTGAACAAGATGTCTTTAATCTCCAGCAGTAACACTGTTTTTAGGAGTCACCTCTGTGGAACTACATACACTTGTATACTTATACTTATACTATACTGTACTGTACTATAATATTCTGTAAAATACTGTGCTTTACTAT
>NW_013952872.1:72633-74450 GCF_001266775.1 Austrofundulus limnaeus
TATACTATACTATACTATACTATACTATACTATACTATACTATATTTATGTCAGATGTTTACTAATGTTGGTATTTTTTTCTAGATGAAAAAATGATAAAATGATAAAAATGTGATCAGGTTGTAATTTTAAGAAGTGCTGCTGTAGAGATAAAGTCACAACTCTGAGTCATTCCTTAGTTCTTTCTTATTAAACCTCATTTCCCTTATTTAAAGTGTAGTTAAAATTAACCAGTTATAGTTTATTACAGTTTTTTTATTTACTTAAAACAAAGACTTTCAGTTGTATCATTATTTTTAACCAGCAATGTAAATCATCTTAAGACTACAATTTAATGCAAAAGAGTTTGTTTAAACTCTGCCTTAAAACTATWTTAACGTTATAAACTGACTAACACAGTGTGGTAGAACTCAGTACACAGTACTCTTTCCTTCCTGTAGTCTTCTGTGCAGACCCCTCAGCAGCGTGGAGAATCACTGAAACAAACAGTGGAGGTCTGAGGTCTAACTCAACCAGCTCATCTCACTCCGACTGGGCTGCAGCCTCCTCTGAACAAGAAGCTTTTGGCCAACATGTCTCATCTGCCCAAACACCAGCTGTTACCTTTGATCTTGGAAGTGAATGGGATGACTGGGGGGACTTTGATGACCAGAACTTGGTTCAGGCCAGTGAAACATKTGGACTTCTGTGTGAAACAGACCATCAGTGTGAGAAGTACAAGTCAGGTAGAGAGAGAAACAAAATACTGTCAGTTTTCCACATCTCATGGTTCCACTGTGGTGCTTCACTTATCTTTGGACACTCAGCAACATCTGACCTCATTTTTTAATATTCCTCCAGCGTTCTCACGCTCCTGACAAACTTATGTTTTATTTTAAGCAGGGTACGGCACCCCCTCTGCAGTCAGCTGTCCACAGGTCAAACCCTTGAGGACTGCAGCACCAACACCTCTGAGGTGACGCCAGGAATGATGCTGTGGACAAATAGTATATTACCTGTTGTAGATAGCTCTGTCAAAAGCCTCAGTTTGGAGAAAGAGTTTAAATTTGACCAGAATGAGGAGCTAATGGCTAGTCCAAATAAAGCCAACACCACACGTGTCATTTTAAAACACAACTGTTTTTACAAACACTGTTTTATTCTCCTCTGTTCCTTCATACAGCAGACCCCCAAATTTCAGCACATGTGAACTGGTCATTTAGCATTTCAAAAAAGACCATAACTGTGTCAGAAATTGATTGTCCAATCCGATTTGTAATATCTCCTTGGTTCAATCAACACAAAAAGTTGCAACAACAACTGTTGTTGCCTGTTATTCAAAGATCTGTGAATGTCTGAGGCTGTGAACCGTGACATAAATAAATAAAGGTTTCACATTCAAAKATTCATGATTTTATGCTTTGGTTTATTGCTGAGGCTTCTTTTGATCTTTTCACAGTAAAAAATAATAATTTTAAAACAGTCTACAGACTAAAACAATCAGCTGGTTTTACAACCTTACAGACTGTAACACTATGACTGCAGATTATTCTGAAATGTGTTTATTTAACAAACACAACAAAACAAAAGGGGTTTTATGTTTTTATATCTTTAGTGGTTTTAAACCTGATTGAACTGCTGTAAACATTTAGAGATTGGAGCAGCTTTAAGAGAGCAGCGCTCCACTTTAGTCCTGACTGTATTTAGTCCTGTTGGACATAAACTTTTTTTTCCACAGACTCAAGCTGTTCAGAGACCTTTATTCATGACATTTACACAGAATAAAACAAAAACAAATAAAAAATAGACACAAAAAATGACTGAAATTACAGTTATCT
>NW_013952872.1:75684-79179 GCF_001266775.1 Austrofundulus limnaeus
GTGTGTGTGTGTGTGTGTGTGTGTGTGTGTGTGTGTGTGTGTTTCAATAACAGAGACACATCTCACGTGTGTGTTAAAACATTCTGAAGGTCTTTGTACCAAACAGTCTGAAAAATGTTACATTCTTGTTTTTAAATGGAGCCATGAGCTTGTCATCCTGGTTTTCAGCAGCCCAACATGTTTAGTGATGGGATCAGGCTGAAAACACCTGACAGGGCTCTGAAACAMCCAGAGGGAGGACCAGTGAACAGAAGGTTGGATTTCTTCCTCACACCGTCCAGCACCAACTCCTCTCTCAACACAAGGTAACAGGAAACAGTTTGCTGTATTTAATTACATTTTTCTTTTTTCATTTTCTTGTGTTTCACAGTCTGACCAAAGTGCTTTTTAAAATCTTTAAAGAACTTTTTATTTGTTTTTAACACACAGCAACGAGGAGGAAGCCTTGTTTGGCATATTTGATGGCATCTTTTAGAAACATGTCTGTTTTAAGTCTGACGTTCTTCCTGTTARAATCCTCAGAGTTGTAGATTGTTTTGAACTCATGTTACTCTTTGTTCATATTGTAAACTAAACAGACATGTTGGTCAAACTGTTACTGATGTGAGTTCATGCTTGTTTATTAAAGGTTTTCATGGAGTTGATTCGTTACATTCATGAGAAGTTGTGTTAGTTATTTCTAATGTCCACAGTAGCAGTCAAAGGTGGATCTAATGTGAGTCATTACTGTTATGTTCACTGGTCACTCTAAACTTGTTCTGGTTGTGAGTGAGACAGGGTTTGGTTGTTTGTGTGTCCCTGTGATGGACAGGACCAGCTGTCCACAACCTGAAAACAAAAGCAGGTAAAGAAGATAAATGGATTTAAGTTAGTCAGTGTTGAAGAACAAAACCAACAAGCATGAAGTTCTACATGAAGAAACTCTGTCAGTGAGATCTGTCAGCAATGATAATAAACATTAATTATTTATTAATAAAATAAAATGAAAGATTGTGTATCTTGCATGTCATTAATGTTTTCAATAAAGCTTTTTTTGCCTTTTCTATTGTAGAAAGGTAAACAAAATACTTCTAGTGTTTGATCTCCATAATAAAAATGGTTATAATTTCCTGTAGATTCATTTTATTATTCTGCGGCCTTGATGTCCAACAACATATGCTTCAKAAGTTTAAATGTATTTTGGGAATCTGTGTAAGGGTAGCGCTTTCTTTTACGGTACCCTTATTACCATTTAATTACAAGGTAATAATAAACATTAATTTAATGTAATTGCTGCTTTATTACCATGTAATTACAAGGTAATAATAAACATTAATGTAATTGCTACCTTATTACCATGTAATTACAAGGTAATAATAAACATTAATTAAATGTAATTGCTACTTTATTACCATGTAATTACAAGGTAATAATAAACATTAATTTAATGTAATTGCTACTTTGTTACCATGTAATTACAAGGTAATAATAAACATTAATTAATGTAATTGCTACCTTATTACCATGTAATTACAAGGTAATAATAAACATTAATTAAATGTAATTACTACCTTATTACCATGTAATTACTTGGTAATTACGGTGCAAAAGAAAAACTACTGTTAGTAAAACTACTTTTATTGGGTAACTGCAGTCAAATTACTGTTCAATAGTAACTCAACACTATATTTATAACCAAAAGAATGCAACTAAATTTTGGGGTTAGTGGTTAATTGCAATAAAATAAAACTTTAAAACTGTCCAAATTACCTACTACTTATTTAGGTGTTACATAGTGAGTTGTACATTACCAGGTAAGTGCTACATAACTGCAGACAATTAATTACATAGTAAAAATTGTACCATAATTATCATGTAATTACATGGTAATAAGGGTACCGTAAAAGAAAGCGTTACCTGTGTAAGTACAGAAATGATGTTGACACAGTCAGAATGAATCAGTAGTTTTGAAGTAACTAAATTTTCTAAGTTTGTGTTGTCAACTTTCTTTTTTTTCAAATGCTAAGGATGTTAGAGACAAATAAAACTATGAAGGATAAAAGGTATGAAGTAAAGGATTGTTGTTATTGGGATTGATATGAGTTGAACAAACACTTATGTGTTGTGTGTTGGACTCACAATGTATCATCTGATTATCTAAAAACCTGCAGGAACTACATTATTATTATTATATAATATTATTATACAGTGTGTATTATTTTAACCAAAGCAGTAGTGGTTTATTGAGGAATGATGAGACTGAAAACAGCAGGGAAAGTTCAGGTTTTCTTCACGCATGCGCACATGGCTGTGGAGGTTCAGGGTGCGTGTGATTGGATGCCATGAGTCACGTGGTTTATTCTGAGCGACGTGTGCAACGTCACTTTTTAGCGCGTAGTTTGTTGGCGGAAAAGGAGCGAATAAAGTTCAAATCAAGCATTTTTATCCACCGTAACCTGATAAAAACACATTTGTTTTTCTTTTAATCGATGAGGACAATTCACGACTGTAACATGAATTTATAAAACGCTCATTTGCGAAGCTGCTGCTTTTTACAACCAAGACGAAGTGGTGAGTTTWTGTTTAATTACTGTCTTTGTGTTTCTGGTTTGACCTGATAGTTTTATTAAACATGTTATTGTGTTAATAAACGTAGTTTGAACTTGTAATAGGATATTATAGCATTAATTATGACATGAAATATGGACGTTTCGGGTAAAGCTGTTTGTTGAATGTTTGTTTTTCAGATGGAGCTCACTGATACCAACACAGAAGGATGTCTTATAAAGTCTGACAGAGCTGCAAGAAAAAGAAAAGTCTCAAGTAAAAAATGCTTTTATGACAACTATCAGTGTGATGCATTATTAATCAGTGTTTACTTAATGATTTTGTTTTAACAGTTTCCTACAGTAAACTTTAATGAATGTAGTTCCTGAAGTGGTTCTGCTGTTTGAATGTAAATTAGAAGTGAATATTGAAGTTGTTCGGGGACTTCTTGCATGTTTAATGACACATTTGTGTTTTTCCCATCAGGAGATGTGGAGCTGGAGATCGAGCTCCTGTATAAAGCCATCCCACAGCTCCACAAAGTTTTCCACATCATCGACAAAATAGGAGAAGGTARGTGGTTAACTCAGCTTTTTGTTTGGTTTGAGCTGAATTTGCTGTGGAGTAAAACATGTTCATCACTGTCAGTTGATGAATGTAAAGGTAAAAGCCCACCTGTTTCAGGAACGTTCAGCTCGGTGTACCTGGGTGAAGCTCAGATGCACGACGGGAGGAGAGAGATGTTTGCACTGAAGTACCTCATCCCAACCAGCCATCCGACACGCATCGCTGCAGAGCTGCAGTGTCTGACTGTGGCAGGGTGAGTCCACTTCTGTCACACTGACAAATGAGCAGTTTGTGTTGTTGTAAACAGCTCTTTGGACAAACAGACTGATCTGAACGCAGCTACAGTAAGACCAGAGAGGATCGCTGCTCTCTTAAAACAACTCTAAAATCATATATATATAT
>NW_013952872.1:80799-82130 GCF_001266775.1 Austrofundulus limnaeus
ATATATATGACTTCAGAGAGCGGTTTGTCATTACGCTACCTCAGCCTGATAATGAGTTTGACCCAAACACCTTTGATAATGTCCTTACAAACATCTTGGATCACAACTTTGAAAGAATGAATTTTAGTTCTCTTATTTCTGGTTGTAATCCTTTAAATTCTTCCACACAACGGTGGGGAAAATATTATGTTTTTCAGGTTTTCTGTCACAAATGCATGCTTTTTTTGTCAGTTGTTATTTTAGTAAACCWTATTTCAGAAGAAATCCATTCACAACTCTGAACAAAACCTTTTACAGTTTCMCTCTGTCCCTACATGTCAAAGTGACAGAGTTTATCAATCAATCAAACAAATTTATTTCGAACATGATGACCATACAGTACAAAGAGATAACCATACTTAAACATATTACACATATTAAATACAAAATACACATATTTCATGACAATAATAATCTTAACATGTTCGAAATGGAGTTGGAAGAAGTAAAAACCTTATAAACTCCTACCCCGTACTATTTTCAAATAATATATAATAATAAACCTCAGGCTGACTTAGTAAACCGTTAAATTACAATGTAAATGTATATTCACCCTTGTACAACCCTTTGTGTTTCAATCACTGCTCATATCTACACATTAAAGGATACATAAACACATGAATCTAATGCACCTGTTTTCATGGTAAAAGTAAAGGAATCACCACTCGTGGATGTTCTTTCAGTGGTTTGATTTTGTCTGTAAAAAACAGACGACACAACTGTTGTTAGTTCTAACCTTCTGGCATTCAGGAACAATTAAAACAAAGTTACAGTTACTCACAGATGTTTTTGATGTCAAATTCCTCTAAAAGGGAAAAAATGTTGGAATCGTGAGAAAACCACTTCACCATCAGGACTTTGTTGGAGAACATCTGTTTGTTTTTTTTTTTACCATGTCCTGTCCGGCAATGTGAAACTCAGAATTGATGTCCAGTGTCCAAATGAAGCCCAACAGTTTTACAAGTTTCACAAGTGCATCAAAATGGTATTTCACCATGATGCTCCACTAGAAATATATTTAAACCTTTTCTTATAAATTCTTTTGGGATTAATTCGATATAACGGACACGGAGACTGAAAAAAGAGAACGGGAAACGAAGATATGAGACAGATGCATTCATAAAACAGAACACAACACATTTCTGCCTCTACACCTGCAAAAAGAGAGAAAARAGAAACAACCTCTGGTCTTTTTAACAGCTTGATTTCTCTCATGCTGCGTTCACACCGAACGCGATTTCAGCTTCAAAATCGCAGCCAACGCTGAAGTTTGAAGCTTGTACACTTTGAGG
>NW_013952872.1:83351-85176 GCF_001266775.1 Austrofundulus limnaeus
TGTATTTGATAAAGTTTTGAACTTTTAAAATATTACATGGTAAAAACAGAAGCTGCTCTTCATATTAGTGACAAACTTTGGTGTTTTTTTGTTGGGTTACTTTTATTTTTCCTTCTATTTTTCATTTAAAATCAGTTTCCATTCTCAGCAGGTTTCTAAGGTTCTTCTTCTACGTTTTAAAAAAGTAGTCAAACATCTTAGAGACACACTACTGCTACTAGTGGTGAGAAAGTGTATTGCACCTTATTTAAAATCAGTGCGGCCCTCTGCGGCCCAAAGTTAAAACCTGTTGTTCTTTTGAGGCCCTCAGGGTGGCAGCTTCAGTTGTTTTATTTTTTAGTTTTTGGATTACCCCTACATAAATATGTTTCTGTACAGTGGGGCCTGAATGTTACAGATCAGAACAAAAACGTAATAATTGTGTAAACTGTTCCTGCAGAGGCAGAGAGAACGTGATGGGGGTGACSTACTGCTTCAGGAAAGAGGACCGTGTGGTGATTGTAATGCCCTACATGGAGCACCAACCTATCGTGGTACATACTCTGTTGTGGCTCAGCAGTTACTTGTTTCAGTGTTTGCATTAATCTCAGTGTTCTTCAGGACGTGATCGGGTTACTAAGTTTTGAGGAAGTGCGTCTGTACATCTACCACCTGCTGAAGGCCCTGAAACACATTCACCAGTTTGGTATCATTCATCGGGACATCAAGCCAAACAACTTCCTCTACAACAGGAAGAGTAAAACGTTAGTATTTTCAACTTTGTTGACTTTTTATATTTTTAATTCTTAGTTGTTTTAAGATGTTTCTGGTAAAATCCTGATTATTTGTTTAGTAAAGGAATCCCCACACTGTTAAATTAGCTCCACACACCACTGTGGTCAGAGCAGGAAGCAGGTGGAAGAGAGTCTGGAGAGGTGCAGCAGGACAAACTGTGTGAAGCTGACAAAACTGAGTTTTCTCGACATTAAATATCTGTTTTTAAATGTATTGTATATTTTTACACTTTTATAAAAATGTCAGCCTGATGTTTACGTTTGGATCTAACCCCACTGAGGTTGCCCACTTCCTCCAAGTGAAACAGGAAGTGCTGGTAGGGTGTTTGTCATGAGGTCAAACTGTGAAGTGGGCAGTGAAAATGAACTTTATTTGTTTAGCCCTGTGTGCAGCTGAGAGTCATCCAGACCCTGATGATGTCACTTCCTGTTCCTGCAGGTACGCTCTGGTGGACTTCGGCCTGGCTCAGGGCACGGCTGACACCCGCATCGAGCTGCTGAAGGTGGTGAGGTCGTCACAGAAGGGTGGAGGGTCCACAGGGAAACAGGAAGCTGCACCGCGGAGCAAAGCATGGAAACCCACCAACACCACCTCAGCTTCTTTACCTGCTCTATCTGTGCCCCGGCCTCCTTCCTCCTCCTCCTCCTCCTCTTCCTCCTCAGCCTCTGGGAAAACAGTGGCTAAAAAGGCCCGTCCTGTCCCCACTTCCTGCTCTCACTCTAAACCCACCAAGGTGTCAGTAGCTGCGTTTCCATTGACCATGAAAATGCGCAAATTAGAATTTCGAAAATAAATTTGCTCAATGGAAACACGTCAATTTCGAAAGAAATTATGTTTTTCGACAAAAAGTTTTTGCGCTAGGATGAGGTGGTATTTCGGCCGTATCGAAATTGGTGTTTTTTGCAAAACTACAATGGAAACACTTTTTTCACATCACGGGAGTCACGTGATCAACAACCGGCTGTTTCTACTTGTGAAAAACACGACGACCAAGAAGATAACAGGAAGTAGAAGTAGTAGTAATATCACAGAAGTAGTATAAAATAGTAAA
>NW_013952872.1:85719-87160 GCF_001266775.1 Austrofundulus limnaeus
CAGCACACCTGGCATCTTGGCTCCACACCTACAAAACAAAGATAACAAAACCACAGCAACAAAAATGCATAACTATGTAATTATAATGACTATAGCCTTGCTGAAAACCATACCCATATACACACATATAAACATACCCATACACTTTCATATATATACACATATACATATATCTATAATACACATATGCACATACCATTCAGTCAGTGTCTGAATAGAAAACCCTGGATGTAAACACCTGTTTGTGTGTGTTTGCATTTCTTACTTAATGGAAACACTGCAGTTGTGAAACTGTGTTTTTTCGACGTTAACAGAATATCGACAAAGTTTTGCGCACATTTGCAATGGAAACACAGCTATTGATGGGCTTTGATCCTGTTCTGTGATCCCAGCTCAGAGGATCAGATCATCTTTTCATGTTGTCCTGATTTTCTAACAGGTTTGTTTGGTTTTGTTTACTCCAGGATTTGGCAGGACTGCGTAACGTTCCTCGACCTGTGTTTGGAGAGAGGAATCTGAACAACTGCACAGTTCAGTCCACCAACAAACAGCCTGCAGCCAGGAAGGAGGTCAGAAACTAAAACCTGCTAACATGTAGCTTATTGTGCTCCTCCTGCAGAAATAACTTCACTTTAGTCCTCAACACTGAGAGCAGAGAGGCTGTAAGGTTTTCTCTGTTAGTAAAATATCTCACGTACACAAGTTTGAATGAACCTGATGAGGGGAATGTTAGATGAACGTCGACAACTGAGTAACTGTTAGTTAAACTTGTACAAGTTGTCAGCTGGTTGAACACGGTAAGTACAGTCAGTTTTACAGTGATGGTAGCTGAGAGTCATTATCAACACTTCCTCTGAGTTTTACTGCAGAAACTCCAGGAGTCAGCCCTGACTGTTAGGGCTGGGTACAGTGCTGTGCAGGGACAGTCCGCACAGGTGTTCACTTCATTACAGGACTTAAAGGGGCTAGGTCATGGAAAATCAACAGTTTTGACTTTTATATCATGTTATAATTAGGGCTGCAACAACAAATCTATAAAAATTGATTATTAAAAGCGTTGGCAACTAATTTCATTATCGATTTGTTGTGTTGCAGGATTTATGCGTCCCTCGCCGTGTAGCGGAGCTGTTTACGTCACCCACGAAGTGTTGTCTGACCTAAATAAAGTTTAGGAAGAAAAAAAACTACCTGTAGATCCGCCCTGTCTGAGACTTGAGTGAAAAGCAGAGACTTAGAACTTTAAACCAGTTTTTAAATTGTGTTGTTAGGCCAAGTAGATGCGAAGATATGATAAAAAGTATATGACACAGTTTAATGTTTTTTTAAAAGACGTCTGATTTGATGCGCGCCGCATCGCGAGGAGGAAACACGTCGTGGCAAAAAACAAAAGTACCTCAGTCGACCTCAGTCCACCATGTCTTTCCTCCTCTCGGACCAGAAA
>NW_013952872.1:87253-92235 GCF_001266775.1 Austrofundulus limnaeus
TGTTGCTAAATGCTGTGTAATTTAAGTACTATTGAGCTTTATTATTGTAAATACCCACTAAACTGAGTTTAATATCGTAATACACTATTATTTACTATGTAATTACTTTGTAATAACATAGTAATTCAATTATTTATGAAAATTGTTAGTAACATGTTGCTAATAGTTGGTAAATTATTAAACCATTATTTGATTGTTTGAATTACTTCTGTTACGTCCTGATATGTAAGAAATGAATAAAGGCAGGTTTCTACCACACCAGAACGACTGAAACCAGAACTTTCTGTCCAGTTTCAGCTCATCTGATTTCATTCTGCAGCAGGTGAACTGAGGAGGAATATAAAAGCTGCAGCCACACCTCCTGTTTGCATGAATCAGGGAGGAAACAACACATGCAAACATGTCACTGCGTTGCATCAAGCTCACACTTGACAAACGTAGAATATCACAAAGAGCCGCAGGAATGCAGGGAAACAGGACCGTCCAAAACTGCCATTTTCCCTGAACCCTTCTGTCCACCTCAAACACTGCACTTAAACTCCCCCTTAGCTCTAAAATCACAGCTATTCTGGGAGCAGTTACAACACGTCAGAAGCATGTTGTGATTTGAGAGTTTTTCTGGGAAACAGAGACGTGTAATCAAAACTTTATCTCAATTTTATCTGGAAAACGAGCTGACTGCAAGAATCAATCTGCAACAAAAATGAAGAAACAAAACCTTCAGGGGAATTAAAAGAACAAAGTGAATGAAGCAGAGGGCAGCAGGGATGGACTCCTGTTTATCTGCGTACACAGGAAGTGAGTCTGATAAACTCAGAGTGGTATTTCCTGTTGGTGACACTGCAGTTAATGAGTCTGCATGAAGAATGGAGCTGAAGGTTGATCAGAAACACACACTGTGTGACCGTCAGAGGAATCACCATCCCATAATGATGCTGAAGAATCATTTACCTTTAGGGTTTTATGCAAACTTTATTTATTAGGATTGCCATGAAGAATGGCAACCTATTACTATCCACCTCTAAACTGGTCTCTTTATTTATTATTTATTATTAATATTATTTTGAATTTCAATTTGGCAGGAAAATATCTGAAAACAGATTATATTTTAGTGCACCTCAGCGTAGCAGCGTACACTGAGACAGACGTGTTTAGTTAGAAATGCTAACTGGCTGCAGCTTCAACTGTAACGCAGCAGGAAAATGACATTTAAAGGGCCAATATTATGTGTTTCTCAGACATATATTTAAATACTATACCATTATAAAGTATCTATGTCACATTTAGCTGTTATTAAAATGCTGTTTTTATGTTTAAATAGAAAATAAACTTTTCTTCTCATCACTTCCTCTTCTAAATGCCTTGAAATTGGCCTCTGTCTCTTTAAGAACCACCTTCCACTTCTGCCCCGTCCATTTCAGTGCGCGCATGCGCTATGATGCAGTTTACTTGGCATCTGAAAATACATTTCCTCAAATGTATTTTTAATCTGATAAGAGCTTCACTGAGTGAAAATTAATGTTGAGAGCTCAGCAGACAGTTAGGTTTCACTTTCAGTTTCACCCGAGAGCCTGCAGGAGTCATGGGCGGGGTGTGTGGGGAGGAGGAGGGGGTGTGCTCCACCATGAGGAAGTTCAGCTTAAAGACACGTCCCAGAGGTGTTTCTGGTCCCCACCTGTCGTTTTGCTCCTCAGCATGGCTTCATAAAAACACTGCAGGATTTCTCAAACATGATGAATGAGTCAGAGCAAGGCTTTGGACATGTTTTTATGACAGTATAACATTATAACATGATATAAAACTTTAAAAAGTTGATTTTACATGATATTGACCCTTTAAAGTATTAATGTGTTTGTTCCGTTAACACTGAACAGTAGCAGACATCATCAGTAACAAGAGTTTTTACTCCTCACTGCTTGGTCTCAAGCAGGTAAAACCCAGAAAGACTGATGATCCAGCCCCCCGAGTCTCACTTCCTGTCAGGACTCAGAGCAGCAGTCAGAAGCCAGTGAAGGTGGTCCAGCAGGGGCTGACATGCAGCTGTTACCTCACTGACAGAGTCTGCAACATCTGCATGGCCAGGTATAAACACCGTCCTGTCTCCAGTTTTACTGCTAACAGAGAGAATCTGTCTGTTCTGACAGCAAACAGGAGCTTTTTGTTCTAAACTCTCTTCTTGTGTTTCACTGAAGGAAACAGCAGGTGGCGCCAAGAGCTGGGACTCCAGGTTTCAGAGCGCCTGAAATACTCACCAAGTGTCCCAACCAAGGCACAGGTGAGTGGCCTGGAACCACAAACACCTTTGTTGTTATACAGTAGTGAAGCTGCAGGTCAAAGGTCAGACTCATCAGAACAGGTCAGGTTTCACATTTATTACACAATACATGTCTAGATTTATAGCAGTGTTTATTGAAGCCTCTGGGATGTGAATAATATAAATCTCCAACACGTGCACTGTCAGGGTTACATTTATGTTACAGAAGCTACTGAACTGTTGTCTAGTATGACATCATCTATGAGATCAATCTTGTGGCAGCAGGAACTGAATTTGAATTCCTCAGATTGAATCTGAATGTGCAGAATTTGAAAATGAATTTTACTAAATTGAAACTGAATTTGAAGTTTTCAATTTGTATTAATTTGCTTTGAAATTGTATTTTGGTTAATTAAAGGGATCCCAGATTAGTTGTAAAATTATACTTTATTTAATAAACTTATATTTTAACTGTAAAATAAAAATTGTAAAAATACTGTAGGATGTTCAGTTTTTATCATTTTTACACTAAAAGTTTAAAAATGTATTTTAACACGGACTGAGCCTTTTTATTTACACACAAAGCATTCTGGGTAAATGATGACGTGGATAGGTCCTCGGTGTGAGGCTGCTAGCGAGCTATATCCACCCTGAAGGTTAATCTTGGACAATATCTGATGATCGACTCTTTTAAATGAAACCAGAGAGCGTTGACAGAGAGGAGAAGGTAGAAATGACTCAGCCTGMAACTGAAAATATGGATGGAGGACAACAGAGCTGCTTCATGGAAGAACAACCTCAACTTAGCCTGTTAGCCTTTGCACTGACACTATATCGCCTTATATATGTATTAGCTCGGTGCTAGCGAGACAAACAAGCTAAACTGAGGTCCTTCATCCATATTTTCAGTTACAGCTGAGTCATTTTTGTGTTCCCCTCTCTGTCATGTGGATGGAGGACCTCAGTGACGAGAGGAGAATGTGTAGCGCTGAGCTAATACATATATATAGTGATAGCATCGGGGCTAACACTAAGGCTAACAGGCTAATCTGAGGTTGTTCTTCCATGAAGCAGCTCTGTTGTCCTCCATCCATATTTTCAGTTCCAGGCTGAGTCATTTCTACCTTCTCCTCTCTGTCAACGCTCTCTGGTTTCATTTAAAAGAGTCGATCATCAGATATTGTCCAAGATTAACCTTCAGGGTGGATATAGCTCGCTAGCAGCCTCGCACCGAGGACCTATCCACGTCATCATTTACCCAGAATGCTTTGTGTGGAAATAAAATGACTACGTCCGTGTTAAAATATATTTTAAAAAATGTACAAAACTAAACAGCCTACAGTATTTTTACAGTCTTTATTTTACAGTTAAAATATATGTTTATCAAATAAAGTCTAATGTTACAATTAACCAGGGATCCATTTAAAAATTCAGTTTGACTACTTTCACTTTCAGTTCCATAATTCAGATTTTTGTGTCACATCCTGGTCCTTGAGAAAGCCAGGCAGAGTAATCAAACACAGATCCACAGATTTATGTTTCACTTTGGTGACGTTTCCCTTCTGTATGTAACAGAGTTGATGCAATCCACTGTAAAAGTGACAAAAACAAAGTTATTTTATTGCAGTGATTAATTTGACCTATATGTAGAAAATGTTACATTTACATCACATCATGGATCACATATTGATCAGATGCTGCTGCTGACTGATCCATGATGTAAATCTGTGGATCTGTGTTTGATTACTCTGCCTGGCTTTCTCAAGGACCAGGATGTGTGAACTGAAAGTGAAAGTAGTCAAACTGAATTTTTAATAAACTAAAATACAGTTTCAAAGCAAATTAATTCAAAACTTTAAATTCAGTTTAAATTTAGTAAAATGCTTTATATTTAAAATTAAACACATTCAGATTCAGTCTGAAAAATTCCAGTTCAGTTCCTACTGGCACCAGATTTCTCCCAGACTCATGTTTGATGAGCTCTTCAGACCAGCATGTCTCCCTGCTCCTGTCCTCAGCCATCGACCTGTGGTCAGCCGGTGTCATCCTGCTGTCCCTCCTCAGTGGGCGGTACCCGTTCTTTAAGGCCAGTGACGACCTGGTTGCCCTCGCTCAGATCATGACTGTAAGAGGATCCAGAGAGACCATCCGTGCAGCCAAGACCTTCGGTGTGTTTTAATGAAACCGTCTCCAGAGGTTCTGATCCAGCTCTGTGGCAGAACTGACTGTTCTGGTCTCGTTTAAGGAAAGGCGCTGGTGTGCAGTCAGGAGCTTCCTCGTCAGGACCTCCGGACGCTGTGCGAGACCCTGAGAGGAAGGAGGTCCTCAGGAGACCACAGAGTCACCCCGGCTGCAGAGACCACCTGTTCAGAGGTCCGCAGTGAGACTCCCACCCACCCAGACAGAGAACCCTCCACCCGCCTCTCAACCCCAGCATGGGGCAGTGAGGAAGGCGAGGATGAGCTGGGCTGGGACGCGGTTCCGGATGAGGCCTACGACCTGTTGGATCAGCTGCTGGACCTGAACCCGTCCAGTAGAATCACAGCTGCTGCTGCCCTGCAGCACCCTCTGTTCTACGACCTGTGAGGCCCGTGTTCACTGGGAGGTTTGGACCATTAACCCTTTATTAAAGGGATCCATGATTAGCTGTAACATTAGACTTTGTTTAATAAACATTTATTTTAACTGTAAAATAAAGACTGTAAAAATACTGTAGGATGTTTAGTTT
>NW_013952872.1:93008-94193 GCF_001266775.1 Austrofundulus limnaeus
TTACAGTCTTTATTTTACAGTTAAAATAAATGTTTATTAAATAAAGTCTAATGTTACAACTAATCATGGATCCCTTTAAAGGGATAATCCAACAGTTTTCTAGTGGTTTGATGAAATTTTAAACCATAGCTGTCGTTTCAGCAGGACTGAGGAGGTGAAGGCTTAACTAAAACCTTTGACAGTTTGAAGATTGGAGATCTTCAGGATAGAAAAGTCTCCACACCAGTTTTTACATTTCAAAGCTGCAACTCCACTTTAAAACGTGGTCATTGTGAAGTGACTGAAAAGGCTTTTATTGTGAAAGGCTGTGTATATATTTTTATTGCTCAGTTTTATTTATTAACACAGAAAACTGAACTGTTTGTGTTTTTATTTTATAATAAAGAACAAACTTGTAAAACCAGAATGGATGATTGAATCTGTTTTCCCCTCTTCTCTTGTGTTAGTAAAATATCTGCTGCACAATGAACAGATTTTAACAGAGTGAAGATGGCCGCCACAGCTCCTCTGCTTTAATTTCACAGATGACATATGTGTTTGTAGCTGAGAGTCAACATGAACTACAAGAGCCGACACATTCTGCACCGACTCTAACATGAGATGATGATATGTTGACCAAAACATAAACATCAGAAACTGAAATCACAGGAAGTGAATCTTTCACCTAGTTTACAATATTGAACATAAAAACCATTAAAGTTGAAAACACATTTTTTTGGTCCTGAGATGATGGCGGTCTGCAGATTACAGGTGGTCCTCCTCAATCAGCTCCTCTATCCGCACCAACACGCTCTCCATCATGTCAAACGTGTGCAGAGCTGAGCGCAGGGCCTGAAAACACGAGTTCAGATTGACCCGGTGCTCCGTGACTCGCATCATCTGAACATGAAGCAGAAACTGACCTGAGTCTGAGACTCTGGTGTCATCTGAGGCAGCGTCTCCCCTCCAACAGATACAGACAGGACGGACCCCTCTGAAAAACAAACAGGGTCAAAGGAAGGAGGACTGTGGGGTGTCGTTTGTAAAGTTATACAGTCAAAAATTACCACCAATATTTTGGTTTAATTTAGCCTTTTATAAGAAAAAAAAGAACAGATTTATTTTTCATAGTCAGTTTTTCACCATATGATTCATACATTTATAAATGTCAATTATAAACTAAATATTTAACTTACAAATTAAATA
>NW_013952872.1:99370-100241 GCF_001266775.1 Austrofundulus limnaeus
CTGTCCGTGAGGCTGACACTCTGTCTACTTTTAAGATTAGACTGAAGACTTTCCTTTTTCATAAATCCTATAGTTAGACAAATCATATAGTTATGGTTGAACTTGTGATTTGGATTTTTCTTGTGTTTCTTTCTTCAGAGCCCTCAGAAGACTTTTGTGCTGTGTAAACAAACAATTGAATTAAACTAATAAAACATTTATAAACTCTAAGGCTGGCTATATTGGGACATAAATTAAGTCCTTAGTGCTGATAAGCTAAAGATAACTTAAAACAACAGAATAATACATTGAGCCACAGTTTGTTCATCATACTTTTACCATACATGACAACTTGTACGGATTGTCTGTAAGTTATAAGGATTTTACGTCATTTTGCAGGTATACAGCCGTTTAGAGCAATCTTAAAGTCTTACGGAATTTTTCAAAACCTCATTTTCAAATTTATCTAACATGTCAGAGCCTGTAGGATGATTTAAAAAAAAAAATAAACATCAAACAACCATCTTCCAACCTGTTCTGCCGCTAGAAATAAATTTTGAACTTTTTCCGCCCTTCTTTCCTCAGCAGGCCCTTTCATGTCAGCAGCCGACAGACCCCCCCTGCGGGTGCGATTTGTATAGATTTTTTGCAGAATTTACAGATTTTTGAGGCTTTTTATACAGGTAAATGTCCGAAGAGGTTGACATGTATGTTTTACTGAGGTTTGTGGCTCTTTATTGTCTTATGGTCCCATCAGTTTTCAATCAGGAGGAAAACCTGACTTTGACAGACTTTTAGTTCTTTCTTTTTTTTTTCAGTTTTAAGTAGATGCACAACCCCTGGCAAAAAGTATGGAATCACCAGTCTTGGATGAGCACTCATTCAGACATTT
>NW_013952872.1:101071-106321 GCF_001266775.1 Austrofundulus limnaeus
TTGAACAGATGTTTGGAGGTGATGAAATCATTTTCCAACATGACAATGCATCGTGCCATAGGACAAAAATAGTGAAGGCATTCCTTGGAGAAAGACACATTCAGTCCATGTCTTGGCCTGCAAATAGTCCAGATCTCAACCCAACTGAAAACCTGTGGTGGAAATTGAAAAAAAAAATGGTCCACAAGAAGCTCCGACCTGCAAAGCTGATCTGATAACTGCTATCAAAGAGAGTTGGCARCAAATTGATGAAGAAWACTGTTTGTCACTCATCAAGTCCATGCCTCAGAGACTGTAAGCCATTATAAAAGACAAAGGTGGTGCAACTAAATACTAGTGATGTACTTTGAATGGTCTTTTGTTCATCTGTTTTTATGATTCCATACTTTTTTCCTCAGAATTGAGTGATTCCATATTTTTTCCCTGTGCTTGGTCAATAAAAGTAACGTTCACTGACTTCCACAATGTTTTCTCTTCATTTCTTTGAGTGTTCCTGAAAGCCAACAAGTTCCACTTTGGAATGARCTTATTATTGTYTCATGTTTTWGATCTGAGTTTGTTTTACTGAATGAAATGTCTGAAAGAGTGCTCATCCAAGACTGCTGATTCCATTCTTTTTGACAGGGGTTGTATTTGCCCGTTGCACAAGCTTTAGAATGAAATGTTGGTTTGTTTGGGTGTTCCAGTACCTGTCCAGGTACTGCAGGAGGTCTGTCTCTGGACCATCAGGAAGACTGAAGACCTTCTGCAGCAGAGGCAGCAGGTGGACGCCCTCAAACCAGATGTTACTGTTACCTGGCTGGAGACAGAAAACGACACAACCAAACCTCAACTTAGTACCAGAAGACAACTGAAAACCAGTGCTTTAGGACTTCTGAAGCATCTGGTCCAACAAGAACAGTTTTAGGTTTTCAGTTTAAAAATCATTCACTTCCAGTTCTTAACAGAAAATTAGAGTTTAGGTACAACAGGACTAGATGAGGGAAATTAAACAAACATTTCCTATAAATGAGACAGACTGAGTGAAACAAGASCAAATGTCCACATTTTGATAAACATTAAAAGTACAAAGATTGACAGAAGAAGGTTTGCAGAGATCAGACGTCAGTGAGTCAACACTTTGTGGTAAAATATCCCCAAACTTAAACTGAGTAAAACCATAAGGCAGAACAGAATACTGGTTCAGACGTGTAAAGACCAGCTTTATAGAACCAGTTTAAACTTTAGAGCTCTWAAGGTTTCATCTGTCCTGTAACCTTTACTGTAACTGTTAGTCCTGACTGGACGGTACATTCTGAGCTTTCAAAAGCTGCAGCAAATCATAAAATGACAAACTGTTATAGTTCAAATAAACAGAACAAAAGCTAAAATCAACAGAAAAAAATAAACACTGAAATTAGTTCATCTGTTGGTAAATTGGCAAAACAATAGCAGAGGGCTCAAATTAGTAAAAACACCAAACAAACAAAACTGTYCCTAAAAGCTAAAAGAAGCATAAAAAGACAAAAATAAAGTGAGTGAGCTGAAGTGGTCCTGTCACACTACAACCTTTATGACAATTTACGCCATCATATGAAATGTTTTTATGTCTAAAATACTAATAAATGTTATATATTATATAGTTTGTAAGCGTTACAGTAGGTACATGCCTAAGAGGCTTCCAGTTGATTTTTCTAAGGTGCAGATATAAGATTTTTTTCTTCTTTCTGCTACCTTTCATTTTATTTGATATGTATTTTTGCAAGTGAATTTGTTGTTTTTTAAATGAAATGATTTTTTTCATCTTTAACGTAATGTCTTTAAAAGTTTCATAAGTTGTTTAAAACATTGTTTAGGGAACAATGAACTCAATGGAGTTCTATGGAGAAACTAATATAAATCCTGAAACTCGACAGTAACAGTTCTGACAGGACAAGAAGAAGTCAGTGGACTGCAGAAGAAGCAGAAGATGCAGAAGAAGAAGCAGAATGATGGAGCTTCAGAGCATCTGATTAAAGTCACCTGCAGAGCAGAGCTGATCTGGTTCTTGATGTTTTTAATAATGTAGCCTTGGACTCCGGAGTGGCTGCTGGTCCTGAGCAGGAACCTGGAACCACAGCCTGTTACTTTACCAGCTGAGACAAACATCTCTGAGGGCTTCAGAGGGAAAAAGGAGGAACTTACTGGAAGAACCTGTACTTTGCTTCAGTGTCAAACTTATCCATGCTCAGCTGGAACACCTTCAGTCCTCGAGTCCTCTGAGGACAAAACAAAAACAGCAGGGTCTGTGAACACTTTACATAAAGACAAGCTAAACAAAACTGGTGTCAGAACTCACCAGAACATCACTGGGACACATCGTCATGACCTTTATTAGATTCTGAAAGCAGAGAGTGAAATTAGGCTGAGCTGAAGACGAGGTTTGTATCAAAATATATTGTAAACTTTCTTCACCTGAGGAACTGTGAGGAACGTTTTAATCTCCAGCAGATCTGCTGGAAGACTGCAGTCCTCTACCCGCACCAGACTCTTCTCATACAGCTCCTGTGCTCAGAACACACACACAAGTCTGGTCTGTATATCCCTGTGGGGACCTTCCATTAACTTCCATTCATTTTTTTGGTAATTTTATAACCTAACCCTGACCATTTACCCTAAAATTAACCTCACAGGTACAGTACCTACCTGACCCTAAAACTAACCTAAACTTAATTCACAACTTGGTCCTAAACCTAACCCCCAACCTGTAATTTGCATTTGGACCGATGCATGTTCGGTCCACACGAGGCAGCTTTTTTTGGGGAAAATTGTCCCCATGATGTAGGAAAAACAAGGCCACACACACCAGTTTGTTTGCCTAACAAAGTAACAGAGCTCCTTTAAATCCATAGTTGAAAGATGGAAAGGTGATGTCATCACAGCAAAGCAGCTCATCAAGCTGAGCACACATCTCCACAGTGAAGCATGGTGGTGGCAGCATCATGCTGTGGGGATGATTTGTTCATGAAACCCAGTAAATATGGCTGCCCTGACTCTAAAGGTTTCCTCTGGACAACCTTTGCAGTAAACTCCTGAATGTTGCAACCATTTGAAAATCAATGAAAACAGAATGTGTTTCAGGGTGTGTTCACACCAGCCCTGTTTAGTCCGCATTAACCAAACTCCAGTTTGGTTTCCTAAAACGTTTGGTTCTTTGGGGAGGTGTGGATGTGTAATCAAACTCTGGGCCGCCTACAACCCTACGTCTCATCTAAGGGACTAGGTGTTCTGCTCAAGGACAAACAATATGTGGGCAAGGCAGGGAATCAAATCTGTGACTTTGTGCTCCCAAGACGACTGTTCTACAACTGCACCACAGCTGCCCTTTAACCATAACTAACCTAACCTGATTCTAACTAACCTAACCTGACTCTAACTAATCTAACCTGACTCGAACTAGTCTAACCTTACTCTAACTAGTCTAACCTGACTCTAACTAACCTAACCTGACTCTAACTAGTCTAACCTGACTCTAACTAACCTAACCTGACTAACTAACCTAACCTGACCCTGACTGCCCTAACCTGACTCTAACAAGTCTAACCTGACTCTAACTAACCTAACCTGACTCTGACAAGTCTAACCTGACTCTAACTAACCTAAGCTGACTCTAACCTAACCTGAATCTAGTCAGTCTAACCTGACACTAACTAACCTAACCTGACACTAACTAACCTAACCTGACTCTAACTTGTCTAACCTGACACTAACTAGTCTAACCTGACTCTAACTAACCTACAATGATTCTAACTAACTTAGCCTGACTAACTCACCTTACCTAACTCTAACTAACCTGACTGTAACTACCCTAACCTGACTAACTAATCTAACCTGACTCTAACTTACCTAAACTGACTGTAACTAACCTGACTTTAACTAAGGTAACCTGACTCTAACTAGTCTAACCTGATGCTAACTAACCTAACCTGACTCTAACTAACCTTACCTGACTCTAACTAACCTTACCTGACTGTAACCAACCTGATTAACTAATGTAACCTGACTCTAACTAGTCTAACCTGACTAACTAAACTGAGTCCAACTAAACATACCTGACTCTAACTAACCTAACCTGACCCTAACTAACCTAACCTGACCCTAACTAACCTTACATGACTCTAACTAACCTGACTCTAACTAACCTAACCTGACTAACTAACCTTATCTAACTCTAACTAACCTGACTGTAACTACCCTAACCTGACTCGAACTAACCTAACCTGACTCGAACTAACCTTACCTAACTGCAACCAACCTGGCTCTAACTAATGTAACCTGACTCGAACTAGTCTAATCTGACTAACTAACCTGACTCCAACTAAACATACCTGACTCTAACTAACATTACCTGATTCTAACTAACCTAACCTGACCCTAACTAACCTTACATGACTCTAACTAACCTGACTCTAACTAACCTAACCTGACTAACTAACCTTACCTGACTCTGACTAGTCTAACCTGTTTCTGACTTGTCTAACCTGACTCTAACTAACCTAACCTGATTCTAACTAACCTAACCTGACTTTAATTAATCTTAACCGACTACAACATAACCAGATTCTAACTAACCTTACCTGACTCTAACTAGTCTAACCTGACTCTAACTAACCTGACCTGACTCCAGCTTACCTAACCTGACTCTAACAAACCTTACATGACTCTAACTAGTCTAACCTGACTCCAACTAACCTAACCTGGCTTTAACTAACCTAACCTGACTCTGACTAACCTAACCTGACCCTGACTGGCCTAACCTGACTCTAACTAACCTAACCTGACTTTAATTACCTAACCCTGACTAACCTAACCTGACTCTAACTAACCTAACTAACTAGTCTAACCTGACTCTAACTGACCTAACCTGACTCTAACTACCCCTGACTCTAGTCTAACATGACTCTAACTAGTCTAACCTGACTCCAACTAACCTGACTAACTAGTCTAACCTGACTCTAACTGACCTAATCTGACTCTAACCTAACCTGTTCCTGACAAGTCTAACATGACTCTAACTAGCCTAACTGTACTCTAACTAGTCTAACCTGACTCTAACTAGTTTAACCTGACTCTAACTAACCTAACCTGACTATAACTAGCCTTACCTGATTCTAACTAACCTAACGTGACTCTGACTAGTCTAACCTGTTTCTGACTTGTCTAACCTGACTCTAACTAATCTAACCTGACTCTAACTAACCTAACCTGACCTCTAACTAACCTAACCTGACT
>NW_013952872.1:108353-110356 GCF_001266775.1 Austrofundulus limnaeus
CTAACCTGACTCTAACTAACCTAACCTGACCTCTAACTAACATAACCTGACTAACTAACCTAACTTGACTCTAACTAACCTGACCTGACTAACTAGTCTAACCTGACTCTAACTGACCTAATCTGACTCTAACCTAACCTGATTCTGACAAGTCTAACCTGACTCTAACTAGCCTAACTGGACTCTAACTAGTCTAACCTGACTAACTAGTTTAACCTGACTCTAACTAACCTAACCTGACCATAACTAGCCTTAACTGATTCTAACTAACCTAACATGACTCCGACTAGTCTAACCTGTTTCTGACTTGTCTAACCTGACTCTAACTAATCTAACCTGACTCTAACTAACTTAACCTGACCTCTAACTAACCTAACCTGACTAACTAACCTAACCTGACCTCTAACTAACCTAACCTGACTAACTAACCTAACCTGACTAACTAACCTAACCTGACTAACTAACCTAACCTGACCTCTAACTAACCTAACCTGACTAACTAACCTAACCTGACCTCTAACTAACCTAACCTGACTAACTAACCTAACCTGACTCTAACTAACCGCAGAGTGAAACTGAATCTCACCAGCTGACAGTGTAAACAAATGTTGCTGGTTCTGGTCCCAGGTGAAGTGGGTCTACCGAACTATCAGGTGTGGACACACCTTCAGTGGGACTTACTGGACCACCAGGTGTGGACACACCTTCAGCGGGACTTACTGGACCACCAGGTGTGGACACACCTTCAGTGGGACTTACTGGACCACCAGGTGTGGACACACCTTCAGTGGGACTTACTGGACCACCAGGTGTGGACACACCTTCAGTGGGACTTACTGGACCACCAGGTGTGGACACACCTTCAGCGGGACTTACCAACCCTTTGTGAAGCCTGGACTCTTCAGTTCTGTCAGAAAATGGAGGAAAAACTCAAATTCACCACAGTGTCCAATATTACAAAACTTCAGTGTGTTTTATAGGACATTCTTTSAGACACCAGCAGCTGCTTTTAAATGACACATTTAAATAACAAATACTAAAGATATTTACTGAACCAGGTGTTTTGGTAACAGAAGGATGGAATCAGGTGTGTAAACACACAGCAAAGCTACAATAATTCAGGTTTTACCTTGACAGAAGGAGGGAAATGTGCTCCATGTTACTCCGAAGACAGAACACTGGACTGGTTAGGCGTCAGGAGAAAAGAACCAATCAAAACCCGTCTGTGTGGCTGGAATTACAAATACTTGCTGTTACTCACCTGAAGACGCTGGGGAAAGARTCTGCAGCCAGGTGATGGACAAACACCAGGTGAGCCAGGCAGGCCAGGGAGCTTTTAGGGTAGCGCACCTCCTCCTCCAGGAAGCCTGGAACCTGTTTCCTCTTCAACAGAGGCAGGAAGACCAGAGCAGGGAGGGACTCTCCGACCGCACCGAGAATCTCCTGGAGGGCACACAGAGTCCACGTTAACATAAACACCAGGTGGGTCAATGCTCACCTGAGGAGGGGGTCCCATCACCAGAATCTCTGAGGCAAACGTCCTGAGGGGGGACGGTACGTCGGGATCTCTGAGCTGGACGTCCAGCAGAGGCTGACTCAGGGTCTTCATGCAGCTGCAGGACAGAAACATTCACAGCTGCAGCCAGTGGTTCCTGAGATATTTAGCTAACACACCAACACAGTTAACTCTACAGTTAATTATGCTGCCTTCACACRGAACTGGATGTGAGCACCAAAAACACATCCAATGCTTCCAGTTGGACAGTTGTGCACTTTGAGGTAGGACGCACATTAAGTGGTCAGTTTCTGTCAAACTGACTATAGTTATTTTGTGTTTGGTAATGTTAAGGCCCAGCCACACTAGTGTTTTAGACCAGAGATTCTTAACCCATGGGCCGCGYCCCACAATTGGGCCACYAGCACCACCTTYAGGGCCTCAAAATAACAACAGTTTTTAACTTTGGGCCGCAGAGGGCCGCTGGACCGCATTGATTTTGAATAAG
>NW_013952872.1:111268-112204 GCF_001266775.1 Austrofundulus limnaeus
GCCTGAGTGGTCTGTTGACTGACCTTTGTATTTGTTCAAATAATTGTTATGGGCAGGTTACAATATAAAAATGTTTGTCATAATCATATCTTGTGAATAAAAATCAAACAAGGATTTATAATAATTATCATTTTGATCCATACATTAGTAATGTCTGACTGGGCCTCGTGTCACTTTATGTTCAACAAATTGGGCCCCCGAGGTCAAAAAGGTTAAGAAGCGCTGTTTTAGACAACTTATATGCCGACATCTGCAGGTTTTGTCCAACACTCTGGCACATGCTGAGGAAGAGGATAGAAAACATCAATTAGCACCTTTCAGACGCTGCTACTTACTTACTTACTGTGTGACTGCTGCAGTCACACAGCGACACAGAAACAATGGAAGRCAGGGTCATATTTTAGAACTGAGCAGCAGGATTTTGAACATGCTCAATATTTTGACAGTCTGCTGAACTGTTGCAGATCATTTCTGCATGTTTCAGATTCCCAGGTGGATACAGGACGTGAGCTGCAGCAGAGTCCAACAGCTGACAGAGCTCTGGGTGTTGTGAATCTGATCATCTGCATGTTGGACACTCTGTATCTTTGTATGACCAGGATTAAAATATTTGTGTTTTTTTTCCGCAACAACTCATTTATTTTGTGTCAAGTTGAAAAAGTTGTAGTTTATCATTTAAACCCAACACAAGATTCTAATCAAGGTTCTGGTAATTTGTGCTGAACTTCTTTATATGTGGAACCTTGCTGTTACATTACTGTTATTCAATTTATTAATAACAAAAGAAAAAGAAAAAGCATTTTTTGCCATCGATTCTGTTGGTTTTGTTTGCATAGTTCYCCTGTATTATCAGAACGCKCAGWAGCTTTGTATAAGTGAAGATATGAGGTTAAACAAGTAACATGCTCACTACAGAACTGCTCTGCTGGTGTATGG
>NW_013952872.1:113514-114384 GCF_001266775.1 Austrofundulus limnaeus
CTTCGTCCGCCATTACTAGCGTTAAAAAATTTCCGGTCGGTCTGCAATGCATTATGGGATATGTTGATGATATGTCGATTCGGGCCAAAGGAAGGACGTATTTGTCYGSCYCATCGGAGGAGTCTTCAGTTTTGGACGGSCATCGTCGCGGCGCTGTGWCGTATGCGGCCGACGAATTCGGCCTTCGGAGGACCCGGCCTGCCGTTGTGGACACAGCCATGGTTTCACTTTTCAGCAGTGACTAGTAAAAAGAAAATGTTAGAGGACTTCTCCCTCCATATTTGAGTGGTTTTACTCACAACTTCAGGAGTTCAGTCCTCAGCTCGTCCTCCTTTTCTCCATCCTGTCCACCTGCCGTCCTGTCCAAGTTGTCCCCCAGTGTCCCGCTGCTCCCGAGGGTCCTCCCCGCCTCCTGAACGAAGGGCCTGACGAACTGTATCAGGTCGGTGCAGCAGAGGCAAAGTGAAAAGACGTCYTCCTCCTCCTGCTCTCTGGTCTCAGGGACGGGCAGCTTGTCCAGCTGGTCCAGCGCCGAGGACAGGGTCATCCCCAGGGACGCAGCTTTCCTGCTGCCCAGACGCAGCAGCACTGGTGGGACGAGGAGGWGTKAATTAGGSCTGTGTATTGGCAAGAATTTGTCGATACGATACATATCATGACAGAGGGGTCACGATACGAAATATCCCGATAAATTGCGATACTGTAAACAAGGRGATYTATTGAGATTTTTTTGTCCAAAAATTCTATGAAATAAAAACCTCTTACTGGAAAAAAAATTAAAAACCAAAATTCATTGTCTCAGAAAATTCTAATATTACATAGACATACTTTTGATACATTTAGCTGTGTTCTGCTTTGTATGTATTTTAT
>NW_013952872.1:115509-118746 GCF_001266775.1 Austrofundulus limnaeus
GTATACATGCCTGCCTTCCGTAACGTGACGTGACTACAGTTGGAAAAAAGAGCGCATGAGACACTTAATTTGTCTTAAACTACAGACATTCTGACAAATAAGTAACTGTTTGTAACCTTACTTCAGCTTAGAAGGCAGAGGGTGTCGGTCTTTTCTGCTCAGATTCAGCTATCCGAGCATGAAGCTAATGTTTGCTTAAATGCTAATGCTACGCTTACTCTCTGGTGCTCAAGAGGTAGAGGAGCCAAATGTCTGGCTCACTGCTGCCAACTAGTGGTCAGAGGCTGAACTACAACATAAAATGAACGGCTGGCAGGAAAGTTGACGTTTTAAACCTTAATAAAAATCAATACAGGGCTTTAGAATATCGATACAGTTTCGGGAAATGAAATATCACYATATTTCAGTGTATCGATATTTTCTTACACCCCTAGTGTCAATCTGCAGCTCTGATCGTATGTTCTGTAAGCTAATAGAAACGCTCGAACCTTTCTGTAACGGGGGGAGGAGCAGGTGGAGGCTGTCAGCGATTCTGTCAGGATCATCATGTTCCAGTTCCTCCAGCAGACCAACCAGCAGCTCTTTGGGTCTGCAGCTCTACACAAACACAACAACAGATCTCAGCAGAGAAACATGCTGTCCTGGTTTTCATCAGATCAGGTTTAAARAAAAAATTAGCACATTTAGCAGGAACCAAGAACCTGCATAACAGTAATCCCACAGTTCAGTGAAGAGTTRGGAGCTGAGCAGGGTCACAGACCTCGATCAGGTGGTTGAAGATGGCCAGACAATGTGGAAAGTTCGGGTCTTGTTTCTTCAGCAGCACCTGGACCAGCGGCGTCAGCAGGGTCCAGCCCAAACTTCTCACCAYGTTCTGCAGAGACAGACGGTCACAGCAGGGATAGGAGTTACCGCCACAAAGACCAGCAACACCTCTGAGGGTCTTACCTGGTTCTTCTCATCCAGGACGATACTGAGGACCTGCGGGGCGTGGCCCTCCTCGATGCAGGTCCGCCCTGCTGTTGTGAAGACATCATGATCCTCTGAGGTGTAGCTGTCATCTGGGAGAGCTTGCTGTGACCAAACAAACAGAAAAGAGTTAAAGACCCTGTCTTTCTTTAAGATATCAGTGCTGTTGTGTCCAACATGTCTCTGTGATGGACTGAGACCTGTCCACATGTCTCTGTGATGGACTGAGACCTGTCCACATGTCTCTGTGATGGACTGAGACCTGTCCACGTGTGATGGACTGAGACCTGTCCACGTGTGATGGACTGAGACCTGTCCACGTGTGATGGACTGAGACCTGTCCACGTGTGATGGACTGAGACCTGTCCACGTGTCTCTGTGATGGACTGAGACCTGCCCACGTGTGATGAACTGAGACCTGTCCACGTGTCTCTGTGATGGACTGAGACCTGTCCACGTGTCTCTGTGATGGACTGAGACCTGTCCACATGTGATGGACTGAAACCTGTCCACATGTGATGGACTGAGACCTGTCCACATGTGATGGACTGAGACCTGTCCACGTGTCTCTGTGATGGACTGATACCTGTCCACATGTGATGGACTGAGACCAGTCCACATGTTTCTGTGATGGACTGAGACCTGTCCACGTGTCTCTGTGATGGACTGAGACCTGTCCACATGTGATGGACTGAGACCTGTCCACATGTGATGGACTGAGACCTGTCTACGTGTCTCTGTGATGGACTGAGACCTGTCTACGTGTCTCTGTGATGGACTGAGACCTGTCCACGTGTGATGGACTGAAACCTGTCCCACATGTGATGGACTGAGACCTGTCCATGTGTCTCTGTGATGGACTGAAACCTGTCCATGTGTCTCTGTGATGGACTGAGACCTGTCCACATGTGATGGACTGAAACCTGTCCATGTGTCCCACATGTGAGACTGATGTAATATGGTTTCTTTAAACAAACTAAATAAAGTAAATATTCTGTGAGAAGGTGTTTTTATCATTGATAAACTGTATATTACTGGATTGGACAAGTCCTAATGGTACTCATGTGTATGTCATAGTCTCAACACATAGTAATGGCGGCGTCTCAAATCACGTGACATGCAGTTGTTTTTATACTCACACATCTTTGAACCACATCACTGAGCTGCTCCAGAGCCATCCCCGATGCTCTCAGCTGACCTGTAGATTCATGAACAAAGCATTACACACAGGTCCAAACGACTGGATCATGAACATGTTTCAGACTGAGCTGTGTGTGAAAAATAAACAGTGCCATAGAGGATGCTAGCGTTAGCTGCACGTGTAGCTTCTTTCTGGCTGATAAAAATCAAACAACRGAAACACCGAGCTGCTCTAATTACAAGACACGAATTTAACTGTAGAATTAAACAGTTACTAACCTCTTCCTTCATGTCCCAAACAGGTAAAAAGAAATAGTACAACTCTATGCTTCCCGACCACACCGCGAACTACTTGGATTGACCTTCCCGGCTGCCGTAGAGCTGCTAACCCGGTCAGGGGTCAAAGTTCACCGAGAGGAAAACAGAGAACAGCATGGAGTCACCGAAGAGAACAAGTTCGTCGAAAACAGGCAGGAAAGGTTAGTTTATAGTCAGAGTTGATTCTGTCGTTAGGAGTTAAGATGTTATCTCTTTATAAGCTACCAGGACACAGAAAACTACTTCCTGTTAGCTTATAAAGAGCTAACAGCTAGCCCARGGAGCTAAGTGACTTTAAATCTGTTCTGTTTCAACAGGAGGAGGGAAACCTGGTAAAGCTCAGGCCGCCGAAGAAGCAGCAAGACGGTGAGGGGAAAAGTGCTGTTTTAGTTGTGTATTTGTGTTTCAGCTGCTTGTGCTGAGTACATGTTGGTGTTTGTCAGGAGAGAAGCGCTGAAGGAGAGGCTGGAGCTGGACAGGAGAGCCCTGCAGGTGGTGGACAGGCTCCTGGAGGACAGGGTGTCTGAGGACTTCCTCACTGACTCTGTGAGTGTCTCCTCTCACTTCAGACAACCTGACACACGTCAAATCATTTCCACAACCGTCATATTATATTTTACTAACTGCACAGTTAGTAAGTGGACAGTTTATGGTAAAGTTTTAATCAAATATTTAATGTAAGTTGTGTGGCTAAGTAAATAAGTAAATATTAAGGGTGCATGTACCCGTATCAAACCGTATCGAACACTGCTTTAGGTTCAACACACACTTGTATGGAACAATACAGATTTTTAAATTTTATTTTATCAA
>NW_013952872.1:119053-120200 GCF_001266775.1 Austrofundulus limnaeus
AACTGTGAGACTAAAGTATCGAACTGAATCGTGAATTTTCTGTATCGTTGCAGCCCTAGTAAATATCCAGGAAGGGCTTGAAAAAACCTTTCTAAATGATACCAAAGTTAGCCTCTTAGGGCTTGTCCAGTGTGATGTAAAAACAGGCAGAACAACAGTCTAGACTCAAAATGCCATATCTTCATTGTTTCTTAAATAACTTAGAGAAACTTTGTATCATTTTAAAGCTAAATAACTACTGAAAATCATTTTTGTAACATAGTGATAAAAGTTTTATAATGGACCATTTTGTAATTAGGAATGATCACAAATGCACAAAGCGAGCCGACCTCGCGTTTATTGGGAAAAAGCTGATGTTCCTTTGGAAATGCCATTATAACTGCACAAATTCATCAGGTAAATTTGTGCCGTTATTCATCCCTGATGTATTGCTCTAAACTGATTTGTGTTCAACTTTCCTTTAGGATCAGGGATGAGAATTTTTATAAATATAAAAGCTTTATACAGTATGTGCTTTTTGAACTCATTGAATTTGCACGATTGCAGTGGCGTTTTCATGGCATTTACCCAGTTGACCTGTGGCCTAGAASAGCTAGGCTTTGCTATGTGTGTGCCTATCTGTGATCAATTTCTAACAAGAAATGGTCTGTTTAGTTGATGCTGCTGCTGGCTTGCAGAGACGATGATATCCCGGGTCCTAACTAAATTTAGGCATTGCAAATCGATCAGTTACCATCAAATTACCAATTGTGATAGATAAGAGATCAAATAATATCCCAGTTGTTTTTAGGAACATCTTAACTTCAGTGAATGTGTGGATGAATTTGTTAGTAAAAATCCTTCAGAAATTTGATTTGAAATGAGCTTGTAGCGTACCGAACTGAAATATTTTGAATATGATCAAACTAGTGGATGTGTGTACTATACATAGTCATAAAAACAACAATTTTATTTTTTATATATCTATGATACTACAGCATCAACCTACCAAAGCAAGTTAATGTACGACACAATATAACAAAAACAGGTTCTGATGCTGCCACCTGTATGGAGACCATTTCTACTACTAAATTACAAGTTTCTGCGAAAGAGTTAACAAATGGGTATTTCTATATACAGCGGGTAAAAATAAGTATTGAACACGTCA
>NW_013952872.1:124229-129785 GCF_001266775.1 Austrofundulus limnaeus
CCCAGGCTCTGGAATGAACTCCCTTTTAATCTGCGCTCCACTGATAACATTGTCTCCTTCAAGAATCTCCTAAAAACTCTCTTTTTCTCTCAAGCATTTAGCTAATTATTTAACATTACTGCCAGCTTAACTCCATTGTGAATGCTTCGCCAATCTGTGTTTTTATTATTGAACTTATGCCATATTTTCTCTCCCACATTCATTATGTTTTTGTGTGTTTTTGTATATTTTGACCTGCATTGATCTTGTGTTTGATTTACAATTTTCAAAATTAATTTCTTGATCTGATGTTGTAATTTTGTTGCTTATGTTTAATTGTTTTTCTGTTTCGTTTTATTCTTTCAACCATTTTTATACTGTTAATGATTGTACAGCACCTTGTGAATATATTTCTGTGAAAGGCGCTTTATAAATAAAACTTTACTTATTTACTTACTATACAGTATGTGACACATCTGGCAAATGATGAAATGCTTTTTAAACATGCTTAAAAAGAGATATAATTCTTTTGAATATTTATTTTAAAAGTTAAGAAAATAAATGATTGTCACCTTGTAATTCTAATGTCCAAAGCTTAAAAACCTGTTCGAGGCTAAATATGCTGACGAGGTCTTAAAGTTTTTACAGACCTGAACCACTGAACACAAGTTTTATTTAGTAGGTATTAGTTTTACAAAACCTCAACTTTTAAATCTAACCTCATTTACCATTTTTTTCCTACAAAATAAATAAACAAGTTATTGAGAATATTCTTCTAGAGTTGTGAGCCTACATTTGTTGTCAGGACTCTTATGTTCAACTTTTTGGGGAAAAAATGTTTAAAACTGTTTATTGAGATTTCTCAGTTGATCTTTAAAAATGAATCATATCACACATAAATCAAATAACAGCCTGCATTTATTCAGTTTATGCTGATCCTGAACAGAATKACAGCTGCCTAAAAAATGTTTGCTTTTCTGTTTTTAACTTTCCAACTTGCTGTTTTGTGTTTTACAGGCAAAGTTCATCACTTCAGCTAATTACAAAGACGCTGTGGAGGAGAGYTTCATCTCCAAACTCTGTGGTTATCCCATATGTCCAAATAAACTCTTAAAGGTGAGATATTTCACCGRAGTTGTCTTGTTTCTGAGTGGCTAAACTCAAAGTCTCAGATTTGACTCTGTTCATCTTGTAGATCCCCACACAGCAGTACAAAATATCCACTAAAACAAACAGAGTGTATGACATCACAGAGCGCAAGGTGAGTGCTTCTTTGGGACTTGATTGTTTTTTATTTGTTTTTTTTTTTTTACAAAGATAAAAACCAGAAATGTTTTCCATTTTCTGTAGTGTTTCTGCAGTAACTTCTGCTACAAAGCCTCTAAAGAGTTTGAGCTGCAAATCTCAAAGACGCCTCTTTGGCTCCGGCAACATGAAAGGTATGCTGGGATTCCTCTCTTCTGTCCATAAGCTGACTCAGATGTTTATAGGATGTAAAAATGATCTAAATATCATGTGAACTTCCTCTTTCACTGACAGCCCTCCTGAAATCAGGTTGCTGAAGAAGGGAGATGGGTATGTACTCTGTTTTATTTTATATTTCAGATCACATGAACCCACGACAGGTTTTCTGTCTTTTTAGTTTAATTTTACACACATCTGTTCCTACGTTTTAGACACATTTCATCACTTTTTAAAATGATCATTTCTTTGCATGACACTTAGAAGTTATGGTTGTTTATGGCGATAAACAATGAAGTGTATTAGGTGTTGTTTAGCTGAAAGTTCTGAGCTTATTTTGTCAGAGAGTTATCAACCTTTAATGAAATTATCAATATAATATCAGATATGTTTTCTGTTGATATTGAACATGTGTCTATTGCGATATACACTCACCGGCCACTTTATTAAGTACACCTGTCCAGCTGCTCATTAACACAAATGTTGAATCAGCCAATCACATGGCAGCAACTCAATGCATTTAGGCATGTACACATTTTTTTTCCTCCTACTCTCAGAGGAGTAAGATGCTTCTCCCTTCTCTCCTGCCCTCCCTTATCTTCCCTGCTTTGCTGCTCGGAGCCTTCTCAATGTTTTCATCCGAAACCAAAAATTATGCACATTTTTTTTCCTCCTGCTCTCAGAGGAGTAAGATGCTTCTTCCTTCTCTCCTGCCCTCCCTTATCTTCCCTGCTTTGCTGCTCGGAGCCTTCTCAATGTTTTCATCTGAAACCAGAAATTATGGATATTTTTATTTTAATGGACTTGGTTAGCTGGTCTCTTAATAAATTTTTGGAACAAAGTTTTCTTCCATGGGAGGACATGTCGAGGGTGGGACCTCTGTTCTTCTCTGTTCTGGTTATATATTTGGATTCTGATCAATGGATTCTACAGATTGGCTTGGTGGTCTCCTGGTGTTCTACAAAACAACGTCAGTGGCTTTTCATTTCCTGGCTCCTGACCMTTATGAAGGATTGCCGTTCTATCAGCACTCAGAGTTACAGATTACAGATTTGGCTCTCCGACATGGCCTTGAAGAGCTGTGGACTAAATTCTTCCTTGATATTTACGTCGCCTGAGGGTCTGCCCCTCACCTTTCCCCCTCTCACCCCCGTCTGTAARCTGGTTCCTGGAGCAAGCTGAGGGCTGCACAGAATGAACAGTTACCATCCATATTCTGAACTATGGCTGGGCAGGGTTTGGGGACTCGATTCTTTCACACACAGTCAACAGATCTCAATCCAGTAGACCTTTGGGATGTGGTGAAACAGGAGATTCACATCATGGATGTGCAGCAGACAAATCTGCAGCAACTGTGTGATGCTATCATGTCAATATGGACCAGACACAATGAGGAATGTTTCCAGTACCTTGTTGAACCTATGCCTTGAAGGACTAAGGTAGTTCTGAAGGCAAAGYGGGTCCAACCTGGTACTAGCAAGGTGTACCTAATAAAGTGGCTGGTGGGTGTATTATTGAATTATCACCCAGCATTATTATGTCACTTTGTTGGGATGATGATACGATTTTCTCGCTATCACAAGMTCTGTCACGATTAAATTTTGATTCAGTTCACAGTTCTATCATCCATATGATGTGATATCACTGCTTATGTGATATCAATTCACATCAGGCATATGATGCCGATATGGTTTGATGTTTTCATTTGACCTCAACGTCATTGAATCATTAATCAATATATGGATGRGGTTGGATGTATTGTTGCACCCTTACTGGATGGAGGGTTGGTGTCACAGAGGAGGATGCTGTAGGGACCACTACAGGGAACAGACAACACAAGATGACCTGATAAATTCCTTCAACACAACATTTTGTGGAATTTTGTAGCAGATGTAAAGTATAATCAAYATAAATGAGTCAAAACTTGAGTTTTATTGTCTACAATAAAACATTGAAAGTCAGAGTAAATGTGTGTGTGTGTGTGGGGGGGTGGGGTTCGGCTTTGGTGACATTTTGGGGGCAATTTTAAGACAAAAATCCTACCTTTGGGGACAACTTGTGCATTTGGGGACAAAAGTCAAGTCCTCATTTGGTTTAAATGCCGTTGGTGGGTTGGGGGGAGTGGGTGGGTTTAGGACCAAGGTGTGAATTGAGTTTAGGTTAGTTTTAGGGTTTGTGGTCAGGGCTAGGCTATAAAAATGTAACAGAAGTCAATGGAATGTCCCCAATTGGGTAGCTGTGCAAACTTGTGTGTGTGTGTGTGTGTGTGTGTGTGTGTGTGTGTTCCAGTGGGAGATCCGGCGAGGAGGTGATTCTGTCAGAGAGGCCACTCAAACAGGACGACGTTGAGAACCCTCAGGCCCCTCTATCTGAAACCCTCCATGACTCTCTGCGGATCTCCACAGGAGGCGACGGCAGCGACGGGGAACAGGAGCAGGACTTTGTCTCCAGTGTGGTCTCCCAACAGGACAGATCCCACGTCRACTGGGGCGACCTTCCGAAACTCTCAGATCACGACGAGAAATTGGAACGAAGAACGACACGCAGCAGAGAGGGACTTGCAGTAGAAACTGAACACCATCAAATCCACCGCACGGAGGAAGAAAACATACTAAGAGATGTGAACAAAGGAAAATACCACGTGTTAAATACTCATCAAGAAGAACGAGACACTCCTGAACACCAACATGTGGACGAAACCACAGCAAAGACAAGTGAATGCAGTTTGTCAGAGAAGGTGGTTCCTAACACAGATACAGAAGACAAAGCTCCAGGAAGTAAACACAACCCTTGTACAGACAGCCACAGCCCAGCAGGTCTGAGCATCACAAAGGTGGGCATGAGCAGGAGAGGAGCAGCCGGCCTGCGACACCTGCTGAAGAAACCCCACTGTGTGAGACTCAACCTTCTGGAAGGTCTGAGGAGAACGCTGAAGGAGTGGTGCACAGAGGAAACACTCAAGTTCTTGTACGGTGACGATCACTCACCCGCTTCCTTTGCTGATGTGAAAGAGGAAGAGGAGGAGTTAGATGAAGATGATCTAGACGATGACGTGGCGGTGTCTGTTGGTGGAGAGCTGAAGAGGCCGTCGGCTCCAGCACCAGACTATGAGCTGCTGCGGAGGCAGAGCCAGCAMCTGGAGCTCCGAGTCAGAGAGTTTTATAAAGGGACGTGGGTTCTGCCTGAGGAGGAGCTGAACAGGAACCAGGTGAGGCCACATTGGTTGGAGGGTCGTTCTTTGTTGATATTATTGTTTTAATTTGTTACATAATTGTGATAAAATCTAAGGGCACCATTTTTTTTTTAAATTTGCACAATATGTTAAAAAACTATTGGTTCTCTTTTGAACATAATTTAACAACTTAACAAAAAATCAACCTTATGTGTAAGTAAAGTTTTATTTATAAAGCGCCTTTCACAGACGTATATTCACAAGGTGCTGTACAATCATTAACAAAGTAAAAATGGTGGAAAGATAAAATGAAACAGAATAAAACATAATAAAAACATAAGCAACGTAATGAAACATCAAATCAAGATTAAAATCTAAAATTGAAACTCAGACACAAGGTCAGTGCAGAGCAAAATATACAAATAATACACAAAACATGGAGAATGGGGGAGAGAGAAATCTGCCTGATGTTCAATAATAGAAAAACACATAGTTGGCGAGCATTCACTGTGGAGGTAGGTTGGCATTAAAGCTTAAGTAAAAAAGCAGGTATTTAGGAGATTCTTGAAAGAGACAATGTTATTAAGGGAGCGCAGATTAACAGGGAGTTCATTCCAGAGCCTGGGGGCCACAGAGGACAAGGACCGGTCACCACGGGTCTTAAAGTGAGTGAGGGGAACCATAAGGAGATGTTGATCCTGTGTGTGGAGGTCCCTTCTGGGGTTGTAAGGGGAGACATTTGATGTATTCTGGGGCTTGGCCATGAAGAGCTCTGAAGGTGAGGACCAGGATTTTAAACCAGATTCTGAACTGAACCAGAAGCCAGTGAAGTTCTGCTAGGATCGAGGAGATGTTTGAATGAATTAATTCAGGGGTGTCAAACTCCAGTCCTCGAGGGCCGCTATCCTGCATGTTTTAGAGGTTTTCCTGCTCCAACACACCTG
>NW_013952872.1:138008-139907 GCF_001266775.1 Austrofundulus limnaeus
GCTCTCGGAGGAGTGAGATGCTTTTTTCCTTCTCTCCTGCCCTTCCTTATCTTTCCCTGCTTTGCTGCTTGGAGCTTCTCTACATTTTTCATCTGAAACTAGAAATTATGGATATTTTTATTTTTATGGACTTGCTTAGCTGGTCTCTCAATAAAACTTTTGGAACAAAGTTTCTTCTTCTTCCATGGGAGGACATGTCAAAAGTGGGACCTCTGTTCTTCTCTGTTCTGGATTTATGTCTGGATTCCGATCACTGGATTCTACAGATTGGCTTGATGGTCTCCTGGTGTTCTACAAAACAGCGTCGGTGGCTTTGCACTTTCTGGCTGACTGACCAACTGGATGGACGGCCGTATTTTATCAGCACTCGGACATTTTGGCTTGAGCGAGCTTGACTCGGTCTGCAAGTGGTTCTACTGAGAGTCGCGGGCCGGCTGTGGTTCCTGGACTTTGCTGGCCAGATGGAATTCATCTTGGAGGAAGCTGATTCGGCTCGGCGGAATTTTGTCCACACCATTTGCCTGACTGGGATCGCCAACCTTGAGATGTACCAGCAGACATTAAGGCAGAGGGAAAATTGTTGTCGTCTGCTTGTCTCTTCTGTTCCCAAAACAACTGATTACAGAATCTGGATCTCCCCGACAACAGCCTCGAATCTGTTGACTAAATTCTTCCTGGCTGGAATTTATCGACAAAGCTCTGCCCCCTCCCTCCCCCCCTCCTCTCACCCGTCTAATTCTGTTTCCCAGAGCTGGCTGAAAGCTGCACAGAAATGAACAGTTTTCCATCAATATTTCTGAACTATATTTGCGCTGGTCTGGGGACTGGATTCTTCGGGCCCCTTTAAACTCAATTACTCCTCTGGCTAATAAATTTGCTCTATGCAGAGGTTTTTTTCATAAACAGCATAGTGTGTCACAGTGTTGATATAATGATGTTTTTGCTTTTTTCCTCATCTTCCCTTCCCTCGTGTGATTTTCAGTTTTTCTTTGTTTCTAAGTTGGCGCCACAGCAGGCAGCCTGTTACTGCAACTCTACTGTTTTGAGTTACTGTAATGTTCAAATTTCCCCACTGTGGGATCAATAAAGTTCTATCTTATCTTATTAAAGGCAAAGATTTGGACTCATTTTGATTTTTCCTGAATGAGTTTGACATGAACTTCACTGTGTGCAAGGTTTGCCAAATGAAGGTGAACACAACAAATGTGCAGGCTCATGTTATCAGTTTTCAATGAAAATTGATTTTGAATCGAATCATGAGATGGTAAAAGATTCCCACTCCAAATACATTCATGCATATTTCTTTCAGGAATGATGGAGGACTCCTTGTTTGGAAACTGTCTTTGACTTTTCCCAGTTTGATGGGCAGCAGGCAGCAGCTGTTTCTCTGAGCTCATTGCTGATTTCTTTACACCTTGACCTTGTGTTAACACACCTGTATGCTCTAGAACAGGGGGTGACCATTCCTGGTCCTGGAGGACCTCTATCCTGCATATTTTACTTGTTTCTCTGTTCCACCTTACCTGGTTCAGTGACAGAATTACCTCTTCATGTTCTGTAGAAGCCTGTTAATCACCCGTTCATTCAGAAACCTCTAAAACCTGCAGGTTGTGGCTCTCCAAGTCCAGGATTAGACAGTCTGGCTCCAAAGCAACAAACTAACAGAACTCCTGCTTTTATCGAGGTGATCAAACCGAACCTCTTAAATCCTCTGGTGGACTTTAGCTTTGCTGTTTTGGCCTCATGACAGGGTGGAATCTGTGATGTTTTTCTACATTTGATGCTAGATATGAATAATTTTAGAAAATATTAAAAACAATCATGTTTTTGGTCCTGATACATAAAAGCCCTGACCTGACCTGACCTGACCTGACCTGACCTGACCTGACCTGACCTGGT
>NW_013952872.1:141006-149833 GCF_001266775.1 Austrofundulus limnaeus
GAGCTAAAGGTCTGTTTCAGGAAATCACATCCCCAGCAATCGGCAGTTGTAGAATTAAGGTGTTTGTTGGCAGTGTTGTGCATATATTGTACATGAATTGTTGCCAGCTAGTAAGTGTCAAATTGAACTTGTGCTTTAAAATTAGCTTCTGCTAGTTTTTCTATGGCATAAGCGCTTTTGAAATTGCGGAGCTAATTTTTGAATTAGCACTGCCCACCACTGCTTATGGACACGTAGAAGAAACTCTGTTTAGTTACAGTTACTTAACTTAAAGCTGTAAAACAGAAAGTTTTACAGAAGTTTTATTTATGTTTTATTTTACTTAAAAAACTTTATTCATTTCAAAATTAATTCTGTGTACAAAATAAAAAAAATACAAATACAATGAAATGAAAGGCAGCAGAGAGCGGAAAAAAATCTTATAATATCTCCCCCTTTTTTCCTCAAGTATAAATTCAAACAATAATAATCTTCAGTTAACAAAACAAAACAAAAACATCAAATATTTCTAGATCAACAAATTATATGGTTACACGTTAAACTGTTTCATATTTTTCCAACAATTAACCTTTAAGTTGATGTTCCTAACCCAGTGTTTAACACTAAACGTGCATTTAAAACAAGATTTTGTGTCAAAATGATGGTTATGTGACACACTGACAAGAAAAGTTAGCCACCTTGTAGAAATTAAAGGACATCGTCAACATCCGAGCTGATCCCAGAAATGTTACAGCTCAGGTACTTGCCTGATAACACTTTCACTCCATTTGCAATGCCTCATCTAGATGTGCCAGCTCCTTATATCAATTCATTTACTGCATGTGGACCAAATTATGTCTGAACTGAACTGTTCCTACTGGGTACCTAACTTGTTTGTTTGTTTGTTTGTTTGTTTGTTTGTTTGTTTGTTTGTTTGTTTGTTTGTTTGTTTTTGTGAGCACTCAAGCTCCTGTACTGATGTGGGAAAATGCTGAAAACTGAATTTGTATCTGTCATCTGTTCTTGTGTGCAGTCTCAGCAGCATTGTGGGTCCACTGGGCCTCACTTTAGGTGAAATCTCCACTGACCTGAACAATCTGGTTCGGACCTTCAGGTCAGAAAATCACACACAAACTGCCACACATGACCTCCCTGTGATTGTTGTGGTCTGATTTTTTCTGCTATTATTCTGCTCATTTCAACCTTTTTGTACTTCCTGTAACTTCTTTTGGCTGTTCCTGTGCTTTTTATGCTTCTTTAACTGTTTTCTGCAAATTTCACCTGTTTTCTGTATTTTTAGCTAATTTGAGCTTTTATTTATTTATTTATTTATTTATTTATTTATTTATTTATTTATTTGCTACATTCACTTTTTGTGATAATTTCAGTCTCTTTCTGCTTAATTCAACAAACATGCTCTGTCTGTTGTTCCACAGGAAGATTAGAAACACGTAGGTGGACACTAATGTGGATCCTAATACATAAACAAACAAACAAATATTGCTTTGTGCTAATTTCAGCTATTTCAGTGATTTTTTTATCTATTTGTAGGCTAGTTAGCTATTCAACATAAATCCTTTCAAATTAAGCATTCACACTGCATTTTCACAAGAAATGCAAATCGTCTTGTTTGAATTGTTATTTTGGTCCAAAAGATATTCAACTTGGGGACATAAAGGGGGGTTATTCTGCTAAAACGACCTTTTTGAGCTTTATATCATAATGTCATTCCCTCATCAAAAACACACCCAGAGTGTTGCTTTGACTCATTCATGAATGTTTGAGAAATCCTTGACTCTCCTGTAGCCATGTGGAGCTGACTAAACACTTTCTGGTACAAAGCTCCGCCCATTTACACAAAGCTCCTACGTGGAGCTCAGTCTGCAGCCGAGCTCCTCCCAACAGAGCACCCCTCCCCTGAAGCATTGTTGTGAAGACYTGCTGAAGTGGGAGTGGCTGAAACAGTAGGAGGTTCTTAAATAGACAGAGGTCACTTTCAATGTGTTTTGATAGACTATGATGAAAAGTCACATTTATTTTTTATATAAACAGCATTTTCATTATAACTGAAGGTAACATTGTGGTGTAGAACTGAACCATGTGCCTGGAAAATGCATAATAACACAAAAGGCAGCTGGTATTCAAACAGGTGCTTAGAAACATTTGTTCAGGACCAAAACATCTGTATGAAATGCTGAATCTTTGAGAAGAAAAGATGAGAAGAGAATCTCCAGTTTGACTAATAATGTGTGAGAAAATACTTCTGCTGTCAATCACATCATTAAAGACTCATTATGTCATGAGGTGTAAGACCATGAAGCTGCACCACTGTTCCTCACAAACTTCATTTGTCCACTTTGTGATGACAGCAGTACAGCTGCAGTCACTCTGGTCTTAGCTGCACTCCGACTAGCCAATAGTTAAACTCAGTTTATTCACACTGAAGCTGTTCAAAAAACTATTTACAAGAAGGAGAAAAATATTTTAGACATAACGCCTCTTGGAAAAGCTGAGCTATAAGAAGTGGGAAACTAGGTGTTTGTGGTGGTGTTCTTAGTAACCAAATGAATCAGTCGCATGTTAATCCACACACATCAACCAGAACCAGAGGTTAGACCAGTGTGTTTATATCAGACATAAATAGAGTGGTGATACTTGAAGGCTGTAGTACTATCTGAGGTGGTACTCATTCATGGTGGAAGTCAGTTTATATTTCCACGTGGCTGTTGTTTACAATTACAGGGATACACCGTCGTTGTTTATCAAAGTATTTTTAACTGAAGTTTGGCGTAGATGCGATGTCTCCATCAGATACTCAGTATCGGTATCGGTGGCAGATAAGACCATTTTTTGAAAATCGGGTTGAATCTGATTTAGTCATGTAATCGGGCCGATCCAGTTTTCACGACAGTTTTCAGCATCATCGTGCTTTACAGCTGTTGTTAAGAAGTCAAGACACACACAAGTATGCAACCATGTCCACAGTGTGGGAACACTTTTCAATGGAAAACAATGATGCTGAAAATGCATCTTGCAAAATCTGCAAACTGGATGTTTCTTGTAGTGGGAACAGCAGGGCTCGCTTAATACTACCAACCTTGTCACTTGGAAAGAAATAAAGCTATCGGTTCGGTATCAGAAACACTAATCATTAAAAAAATCGGATCGTATCGGGAGCCAAAAAATCTGGATCGGGACTTCCCTTGTAGATGTCCACATATCGGAGGTGTATATACTGTAAGGATGTTTTAAAAGCAGTGAGGACAATTCTTTGTGTCTCACCCTCCACTGTTCACATAACATAACATGAAGCTATGTCCCGATGTTAGCTAATAGCTACTACTGACATCAACTAGGGCTGCCACAAACAATTATTTTTATAGTCAATTAATGACCGATTATTTTTTTCGATTAGTCGACTAATCGGATCATACTTTAATTGAATATAAAACATAGAGCTTATCGTGCCAGAATGCAGCTGCTATTATTATCGTTAGATTTTAGCTATATGCTAACTAAAAATAATTGCTGTGGAAGGTAAGTTCTGCTCTGCAGATATTACACAGGTTTCTCTTTCATTTTCTTAAAATGATCCCACACTTTGAGCTCTGTTGTCAGGTAGCCATGATACCAGAGCCTGTCTGTATAATGTCTTGTGACGTCCACGGCCTACCCCAGTTACCACTACTGTGCATGTGTGTCAAGGACAGAAAGGCAGATGTGGCAGTGGAAGGTGTCAAAGCAGTTTGGAGAGAAAAACAAAGTAAAGAACAAAAAAATTAAAAATAAAATAAAAAAACGATTAATAGATTATTAATTTAGTCATAGACTATTTTAATAATTGATTAGTCGTCGATTAATTGACTAATCTTGGCAGCCATAACATCAACTACCTCGTCTTTCCCCGAAGAGACACATGCAAAATCATAAATGTCAACAGTTCAGGAAGTAAAATGTTCATAAGCCCCTCAGAATTGTAATAATTTTATAGAAGTATTGTGAATAGACGTTTTTCCTTCCTATTCTAAACATAAAATTCACTGGCTGCTAGTTTGCTTGTAACCTTTAGAGTTGAACTGGAGGGTTTCATACAGCTGCAATCATTTGAAATAAATGATAAACAAAAATAAATAAACTGCCGCTAATAACTCCGTTAGCGTATTTTTCTAATAAAAAAGAAACTTTTATAGCCCCTGGGGGCTAATCAACCCATCGTTTAATTCTGCCATGTAGATAAAGTATTTTAGCCTGTATCTGAGAAGAGGATTGTTTATTATTCTGAACTTACTCAGAATTGAGACAGTTACATTAAGACATTTATATAGTTTTTCCAGCATGTGGCTACAAACCATAGACATAATATTTCTTTAAAACTGAGACGTAGCTGCTGATAACATGCTAGCATCAGGCTAACACTACAGCTAATGCTAACGCTAACACCATTCACCTTAGGTTTAAATTTAGTAAAAGCAAAGAACTGCATGATTAAATAGTGAAACACCACATTTATAGATTCAGTCACCAGGCTCAGATTCAAGGTTTTAGTTGATATTGCTGGAAGCTGTCTGACTCTCAGTGGTCCGGACTAGCCACCAGTTTGAGCCCAGATAGAGCTCTGGATCAGGGTGTAGCTCTGTAGGCAAAAATAGATAAAGCAAACAAACTCTCCTTGGTGGGTTTTGAGTTTTAAAGCTGCCAGCCACGTTAGTTTATGATCCTTCTAAATGCTCAAAGGAGCGTTACTGCAGATCCTTCCTCCCAGCAGCTTTTAACTCTGTAACCAGCACTGCTCCCAACAAACTCAATAAGTATTCATGCTTGTTAGCAAAGTAACAAATTTCTGCCATTTGRCGTATTTTCTGGACTATAAATTGCTTCAGAGTATAAGTCGCAAAGYTAAAAATATGTGTCATGAAGAGGAAAAAAACACAGATAAGTCGCATGTATTTAGAAATGTATTTTATAATGTCCAGGCTTTATTAACATTATGTAACAAACAGCCAGTCCAAAAAGCAAATTACAGTTCACCACAGCTTCACCGATCTCACTCCACATCACTGGATCCATTAAAGTTTTCATCCTCTGTGTCGCTTCTGAACAACTCCYCCAACTGCAGAGGAAGAGGAAGTGCTGCCGTCATCTCGTCTTCTGCAGGGCTGTCATCAGACTCAGCTTCAGTTCCTGTTATTCCAGCCTTTCTGAATCCTGACAGGATGGTTTCAACTGGCACAGAAGTCCACGCTTTGTCGATCCATCCAGTCCAGTCTTTCTCAGTTTCCTTTATATTGATTAATGCTTCGTTATTTAAACTAGCACAAAAAAAAAACATTCACAATTCTATGGCGCCCTCCGGTGTATAATTCGCAGGACGAGTCAAACAATGAAAAAAAGTGTGACTTATAGTCTGGGAAATACGGTACAAAATTTATTGCACATGTACATTATACACACTGCTGGAAATGACTTAATTTGACTCAATCTTCACACCTCATTATAATTTATTTACCTGCACAGTATCATATTTTAATTTATTGCCATGTACAGTATTTTGTTTATTTTTTATTTTACATTTTTGTTGTTATTTCTATTCTTTTACCACTACCACTACTGTTATTGGTGCATAGCAACATATTGTTTTTGTTTTGTTTTTCTGCTGCTGTTACGCCTAAATTTCCCCTCCGCAGGATAATAAGCCAGTTTCTATTCTATTCTATTCCTTCGTTGGCATAAAGTGCAGTGCAGAGGGTGCTGCATGAACATGGCTTTTCTACTTCTTCTTCCAGGCAAAATGTTTCTAAAGCGTTTTTCCATTTTCTTGAATTGTTGTGGAAGCCGATAAAAACCACAAGTTGAACCGGAACTCGTTCTTGAACTGCTCAAGCTGCCAGTTAAAGCAAAAACAAACTGGTTTTGTTGTTATTATACGCAATGAATGACTCTGAATGAACGAATCTCTGGTTCTCACTTTGCGTACAGGAAATATGAATCCGGGGGGTGCAGAAGTGGTGGTCTGTCAAGCTGCATATGCTTTAACAGAAACCTGTGGATAGACCTACAGCCCCTCTGGATCAAATCAAATATACAGCATGATTTGTACTGTTGCAGCATTTTAAAATGGTTTTATTTCAGTTTGCATACATTTCTTAAACATGAGCCAGACAAACTTCATTTGAAATGTAAACTGTACACTGAGTGGAGAATCAATACTGGCGTTGGTATCTGGGCATTTTGTACGAATACTTGTAAAAATAGAATTGGAACACTAGTAATTAGGGTTAATAAGATGTGGTGGCCATCTTGAATTAGGTTTGTTTAATGGGCAGCCAGAAGAGACCAAACTCAAGCATTTGAAACTTTCAGATCTTTAATACCTCTAAATTTACGTTGTGTTAGTTCTGGACAGGTTTTTAGAGTCGTTTTCCTGACTGTAGAAATTAAAAGAAAAATAATTCAAACTACTCGAGGCATCACTGATTCATTACTGACAATATTAACAGATTATTCTTCTCAATAATGGAACACAGTCTGTTCAGTAAGGAAGTAGAAGTAGCTAAAATTATTGAACCGATCAGAGATTTGAATATTAAAACACATCAAGATGTCAAAAACCTGTGCCAGCATCAAAACATTCCCTGCTTTAGACTGTTGTCTTTGGCTGGTTGTGTGTTTTCAACAAGCCTGGTACTAAATCAGTGTGTGTGTGTTTTTTACAAACACACGGCGTATCAGCGTAACGGCTTCTGAGTCCTGCTTCCAGGAATTCTCTGAGCTCGCTGACAGCAGGCTTAAACCAAAGAACAATCACAAAGCTGTCAGAAAGACATACATCTCTGCTGCAGCCTTCAGTGGTTAGCCCAGTCTTGATTTCCTACTTTTATCCCCTGACAACAAAATGTAGGCAATAATGTTTGTGACTGTCCCTGTGTTGATTTGATAGAAAAACATCTGATGAACCACTGCATAGATTTTATTAAAACTAGGACTGATTCAAAATGGCAACCACAGCTGATCGACCTCAGCAAACACAAAACAAAGACAACATCTTMTATTCTGAGCTTGAATCAAAACAACTAAACAAGGCTACTCATCATAACATGAATTAGATCAAATTGTCTTMGTCACTGTTGCTTATCTTTGATGAACTCTGACCCTGGTTTCTCTCCTCAGATTCACCAACACAAACATCATCCACAGAACTCCTGAGTGGACCCTGGTAGCTGTGGTCCTCCTGCATCTGTAAGTTTAAGACACGAGCATGTAAATTCATCCGAGACAGGTAGCAGAGAGGAGAGAGTTCAGCAAGTACATCTTGGATCTTTCTAACTGCTGTTTGGTGTATTTGGCATAACAAGCTACAAGCTACTACCTGAAACTGATCAATAAAGAGACTGACAGGCTAACAAGCTACAAGCTACTACCTGAAACTGATCAATAAAGAGACTGACAGGCTAACAAGCTACTACCTCAAACTGATCAATAAGAGATTAACAGCTAACAAGCTACTACCTCAAACTGATCAATAAGAGACTGACAGGCTAACAAGCTACAAGCTACTACCTGAAACTGATCAATAAGAGATTAACAGGCTAACAAGCTACTACCTCAAACTGATCAATAAGAGATTAACAGGCTAACAAGCTACTACCTCAAACTGATCAATAAGAGACTGACAGGCTAACAAGCTACAAGCTACTACCTCAAACTGATCAATAAGAGGCTGACAGGCTAACAAGCTACAAGCTACTACCTCAAACTGATCAATAAAGAGACTGACAGGCTAACAAGCTACAAGCTACTACCTCGAACTATCAATAAAGAGACTGACAGGCTAACAAGCTACTACCTCAAGCTGATCAATAAAGAGACTGACAGGCTAACAAGCTACAAGCTACTACCTCAAACTGATCAATAAAGAGACTGACAGGCTAACAAGCTACAAGCTACTACCTCAAACTGATCAATAAGAGACTGACAGGCTAACAAGCTACTACCTGAAACTGATCAATAAGAGATTAACAGGCTAACAAGCTACAAGCTACTACCTCAAACTGATCAATAAGAGACTGACAGGCTAACAAGCTACAAGCTACTACAGTCCATTTACCATATTTACATAATTGAAAAACAGCAGAAAATTAGGGGTGGTTCTGAGGTGAGGCCACAGGGGGCACTGGTCTCAGGTGATATCTGTTTGACCCCCCCGAAGGGCCTGTCCTATCATTCACCTGTCCTTTGTCTGAGAACAATGATGCTGGTGCAGTTCAYTGTCCAAACACTAATGGTGATTATGAGTTAAATAGGAAAGTCCTGCATGAATCCGGCTTACAGAAGTCTTCTCTTAAGATTTTCTGCAGAAAAGGTCTTTCAGACAACAAACAATGGATGGATTTTCACACGTTGTGTGTTTGAGAGTATTTTATCTATGTACAGTAAAAATACATGTAAAAATGGTAAGGAGAATTTACTGTGCATGCTTAATTACAAGTGTTTGAACATGTGTGACTGGTTAAATGTACACATTCAAAACCGGGGATTTGTGTGCAAGGATGTTGAACAAATACTTGGCCCTCTGTGAATATTGCGGCCACTTGATGGCCTCTTATTCAGAAAAATCTTAGATATAACGCTTAAACAACTAATTTATTGTGGTTTTAATTTAAATCTCTTTCATTTCATGTTCATTTAGTCAACCCTTGATTTAGGCTAAGGGTCGGGGTTAGGATGCAAAATTAAATGAAAGTCAAAACAGCATCGGGATGAGGATCAAAAGATTAACTTTTTTGTGTGTGTGTGTGTGTGTGTGTGTGTGTGTGTGTGTGTGTGTGTGTGTGTGTGTGTGTGTGTGTGT
>NW_013952872.1:151898-154189 GCF_001266775.1 Austrofundulus limnaeus
GTATTGCACTGGTAAATCAGTGGTATTGCACTGGTAAATCAGTGGTATTGTACTGGTAAATCAGTAGTATTGTACTGGTAAATCAGTAGTATTGTACTGGTAAATCAGTGGTATTGTACTGGTAAATCAGTAGTATTGCACTGGTAAATCAGTAGTATTGCACTGGTAAATCAGTAGTATTGTACTGGAAAATCAGTAGTATTGTCTGGTAAATCAATGGTATTGCACTGGTAAATCAGTAGTATTGCACTGGTAAATCAGTGGTATTGTACTGGTAAAACAGTAGTATTGTGCTTTCAGTGATTACTTTCTGAAAGTTTTATGGAAACCTGTCCAGTGATTCATGAGATGTTTTGCTAACACAACAGACAGGTAACAGGTAAAAACAATCTCATTATTGAAAAAGTTGATCAAACTTTGGTTTATGTGCACTGATTTATTTTTAATCAGTTTTTAAAGTTTGATTTATGGTAAATTACTAATTAAAACAACTATTTTTATGTTGAATATTGATGTTGGTTAAACAACAGCTGGTTAATTTATGTGCTTAAAAACAGCTTTTTGTTTGATGGTGTCCTTAAAACCAGATCTGGTTTTGGTCACGTGTCCCTCTGGCTCTCTGAGTCCATCAGCTGTTGAACTTGTCCTCACTCCGTCCTTCCATCATGAATAATTTGGTGTTGGGTCTTATCTGTCGCTGTGTGGGAGCTGTGGAGCTCGTCTGGCTTCTTTTGTTCAGGACAGCTGAATAATGGATGCCCCCACTCCCCKCTTCACTGCAACTCTAGACTCACCTTGAACTGGAGATTAACAGACTGGACATGTAGATGAGATGAGCTGGCTTTAAAGATGGAGGTGAAGCACTTCTTCTGACAAACGTTCTGACATTTATTATCGAAAGACCAAGGAGAACCATGATAAAACTCTGAGAAAGTAAGCATTAAACATGTCGACAGCTGCTTAACTTTAGGAATAAACCCATTTCAGCTGTTCTCAAACTTCAAGTGAAGTGCAATAAATGTAACACAAATAATAATGAAATTTGTGTTTGATAGATTGTTTCTTTGTAACAGTGCTTTTTTAGCAGTAAATCTGGGGGTGCCAGAAGCTCAAAGCGTGTCAATAACAGCAAAATAATCTGTTTGACAGAGAAGATTTGACAAATTTTTCAATTCACATACTCAGCTCTACTGCTTTTGACAGAGTATTTGGGCCACACAACAATATTTTTTAATTTTTTTTTAAATTTCAAGAATAAAATCATAATATTATGTGATTAAAGTCGTATGAATATAAAGTTGTAATATTATGAGAATAAAGTCATAATATTACGAGATTAAAGTCACAATATTCTAAAATTAAAGTCGTAATACTATACCCTTTACATGAAAAGTCATGCAGTTATCACTGCATTAAAATGAGGGATGTTGAGCAACTTGTCAAGTTGTTCTTTAGTATTGCTTAAAAGAAATAGTAAATTTTTTTAYCARATTAGTATCAACTTATCAGTCGCAGGACCTGGAAATTGACTGAAGCTGTATTGTAATTAGCATTGACAGATTTAGTCGTCACGTAGCTAATTTGGATGAAAACATATTAATCTAACYGTGATCCAGGTCGTCACAGACTACTTTACAAACACAGACACATGGCTACAGAAGCGGTGAGGAAAATAAGGAGGAAATGAGGAACGGAAAATGGACACATGTCAGATTATGACTTTTTTCTCGTAATATTACGACTTAAATCTTGTAATATTATGACTTTATTCTCGTAATAATAATTTTAAAAAATCCCGTGTGGCCCTAATACTCCGTCGTAACTGCTCATCCCACACATGCATGCTCCTTACAAATGTGGCACCATTTATTGCCATGATGCATTGGTGCAACAAAGAAATAATCTCTAACTCTTAGTAACACTAAGGTAATCTCCAGGGCCCGTATTTATCAAACTTCTCAGAGTGGACTTTTAGACTTAAGTGCTGAAAATTTCTTAGATTTGCTCCTACTCTCAGACTTAAGTGTAAATGTCAGTTATCAAAATTCTTAAGTCTAAGAATCACTCTTAACTCTTAAAAGTTCAGACTGCTCCAGAGGACTCTTAAGTGTTTCAGAGTTGCCACTAGAGGTCTGAGATGGACTGAAGACAGATTACAGCTGTCCTCCTCCCCTCCTGATTGGTTTTCTTAGTTATAAGATGTGGAAAACAGGTTTAATCAGAAATATACAAAAGAAACAAAGGTAAAAAATAATAATAATAAAAAATAAAAACTGCGCATAAAGTTGGAC
>NW_013952872.1:155197-157015 GCF_001266775.1 Austrofundulus limnaeus
CACTTAAGAATTACTCCTACACTTCACTTAAATTAAGACTGACACTTAAGAATTAATCCTACACTTCACTTAAAGTGAGACTGAGACACTTGATAACTGACTTTTACTCTCAGTTTTTAACTAAGATTTTTTTTACACTTAAGTCCACTCTTAGCAGCATTCTTAAGAGTAATTCTAAGAAGTTTGATAAATACGGGCCCAGATATCCACTTCATTTTAAAATATTTGCTTAAAGCATCTTTACAACCGTTAACATGAGTTAATAAAATTAGTACCATAGTTTTTAAGACTGTGTAAAGTTTATATATTTAAACCTGTAATTAAATGGGGTCACAGGTTTTTGTCGTCATTGTTTTGAGTCAGAAGCTGAAATGTTTTGGGTCAACTAGACTACAGCAGCCATAACTACAGCTGAGCTGAATGAAACAGGGGATTTGTTAAAAGTTTCTGGTTAGACGTTAAACAAGAGTTTGAGGTTTATATGAGAAACAAGTGTTTTTATCAGCATCTGATGCTAAGGGATGCAAATTTAGACTACGTTTAACTTTAGAAAATCTTCTGAATCCATCGTAGGAAATAGTTTGGATACTTTTTTATATTTCTCAAAGTGTGAACTAAAGTTTTAGGACTTTATGAGGCTGTCTTTAATTGTCTTTTCTGAGGCCTACGCGGCTGAGTTTGGTTCTGATGTGTTTCAGGTTGTCGGAGGTGTCTCCGGTGGTGCTGGAAGCCTTGGAGACGTCAGCATCAGTGCAGTATTTGAAGACGCTGATGGAGGAGCTCAGCCTGCAGGACCAAGACCTTGTCAGCTTAGTCCAGATGTTTAAACGTCCAACATACTCACACCAGTAGGTGTGTCGATTGTCATAAAAGCAGCTGTTTTTCACAATAAAAACAATAAAATAAACTAGTGTTTTTCGTCCTTTTCACTCTTAAGAGCAGCACTGTGTACAGTCTGTGGTCACGTGTGCAAATCACATCCTTGAGCTGTGGATGTTTAACTTCTGCAGATTAAAAAAAATAAAATCACACCCAGTTTTCCCCATGAAAACATGTAGACACAACTGCTTATTGCTGCAGTTAGAAGAGCTTCACTGTAATAAAATCCTTCAGACTTCCTTTAAGTGGCGTTTTATGGTGCCATCATGTCATTTGTTTATGGGTATGTGAACCGGAGAATATTTGGTTTTGACCAGATGGTGCACGCAGCGAAACGTTCCTCTGCTGGCTGCTGGAGATATCACCTCTGAGCTGTCACCAGGACTGAGGGACGTGATTGATGGTCTGCATGATTTAACACAGCTTCTTGTTTCTCTCAGCAAGTCAGTGGAGGGAAACAGAAAACAAGCAAGAAGGGGCTGTTTACCAAAAAAAAAAAAAATACTGCTGGACGGTTTTACAGAAATGTGACGAAGAATAAACTGACTTTTCAAAGGTAAAACAAACAGAAAAGAAGCTAAAATGAGCAAATATGTAAACAATGGCTAAAAATAGCAAAATTTGTACTAAAGAAGATGAAGTTTGGGGATTTCGGGGTTGGTCTGTCCATGACAGGAGCTGAGGGGTGGACGAGATCCACCCGGATTTCCTCAAGGCTCTGGATGTTGTGGGGCTGTCCTGTTGACACGCCTTTATGGACATCAGGGGCAGTGCCACTGGATTGGCAGACTGGGGTGGTGGTTCCCCTTTTCAAAACGGGACTGGAGGGTGTGCTCCATACAGCTACATCACTCTCCTTAGCCCCCCCATTAAAGGGATCCTCGATTAGTTGTAACATTAGACTTTATTTAATAAACATATATTTTAACTGTAAAATGA
>NW_013952872.1:157774-170843 GCF_001266775.1 Austrofundulus limnaeus
GTCATCATTTACCCAGAATGCTTTGTGAGTAAATAAAATGGCCCCGTCCGTGTTAAAATATATTTTTAAACTTTTAGTTTAAAAATGATTAAAACTTAACAGCCTACAGTATTTTTACAGTCTTTATTTTACAGCTAAAATAAATGTTTAACAAATAAAGTCTAATGTTACAACTAATCATGGATCCATTTAAGGTCTTTTCAGGGGTACTGGAGAAAAGAGTCTGATCGATGAAATCCCTGATTCAGGTGGAATATTGTGAGTTAGGAACCTGCTGTGGAACACTGGACAAGCTCTTTACCCTCACTAGGGTCCTTGAGGTTTCATGGGAGTGCATTTAACCGTGTTCCACCAGATAAACTCTTTAGGCTACGCAAGTATGGAACTGTGGGTCCGTTGTTACGGGTCATTTAGTCTCTATAAGCGGTGTCAGAGTCTGGTCCTCATTGCCGGCAGTAAGTCAGACCCCTTCAGGGTGGGAGTTGAACCCCACCAGGGCTGCCTGTTGTCACAGATTCTGTTCATAACTTTTATGGACAGAGTTTCTCAGTGCAGCCAGGGGGCAGAGGGAGTGCGGCTTGGTGGTCTCAGGATTTCATCTCTGCTGTTTGCAGATGATGTGGTTCTGTTGGTGTCATCTTCAGCTCTCAATGGAGCGGTTCACAGCTGAGATGAGGCAATTGTCCTCAGTCAGAAAAGTGTGGACTGCTCTATCTGGGTTGGGGGTGAAGGTCTGCCTCAAATGGAGGAGTTCAAATTTGGGGTTTTCTTTTTTTCATTAGTGAGGGAAGAATGGAGTTTCTGCAGTATTGTAGACTCTGTACCAGTCTGTCGTGGTGAAGAGGGAGCTACCGGTCAGTCTACGTTCCTACCCTCACCTGTGAACCTATGGGAGTGACCAAAACAACATAACTGTATCTGTTATGTTATAAAATGAGTTTTCTCTGCAGGGTAGCTGGACTCTGAGTTCAGTTCTCCAGGACAGAATCAGAGAAGAGCTGCTGGTCCATCAAGAGGAGCCAGTTGAGGTGGTTCATCCTGCAAGGATGCCTAGTCTAGACATGTCCAGAACACTCTGGAGGCAGCAGGATGCCTCCAGAGTGTTCTGGACATGTCCAGACTGGGCAGAGACCCCTGAGAAGACCTGYGACATGCTGGAAAGATTTGTTTCTGCTGTTCTGTGAACACCTCAGAGTCCGAGAGAGGTGCTGTGGAAAGTGAGGTCTGGACCTCCCTGATCAAACTACTGCCCCTGAAGAAGAGGACGTTGATGGATGGAGATAAAGCTAAATTGAACAAAACCATTGCTAGAACTCAAGTAGGGGTCTCTGCGGACGAGTGGGCGTGTCACAAGGAAAGGCGATTCTAAAGCGACACACCTGATTTGACGGACTTTGTTAAAGGGACACACCTGACTGGACAAGCAAAAAAGGGGCGTCACCGTATGGCACCACCTGATTGGACAAGAACAAAAGGGGCGTTACTGTACGGCACGTTTTCTGGAGACCCCTACTTGGGTCACATTTCTCCTGGTTAACCTTAGTGTTGGGGGTCAGGGTCAGGCTGTGTAGAGGTCAAGCAGGATCTAAGGGTCTTGTAGGCCTCGTAGCCCACAGTGTTTATGCTTTAGACACGCCCACTCTTGTGACACGCCCACTTTGATTCCGCAGATAACCCCTTCTAGAATTAGCTAAACTGTTACTATAATCTAAGATCAGCAAAATTATAATCAAAACTAAGAATTAGAAAAATAAAAGTTAAAGTTAGAAGACTAAAAAGCTAAATGTAGGAGAAGCACAGCTAAAAGCTTGAATTAGATCAAATCTAAAAGTCCGTGACAAAAACAGCCCATGTACTGAAGTAAACGGTGTTTTTGAATGAATGGAAAAACTCAAAATGGATTTCTATGGGGACATTTTTGGAAATAACATGAAATAATTTAAAGTATAAATATAAACAATAACTACACCTGATTGAACCAAACAGTTTGATCTACAACCGGTTAAAGAAGCACAAACTAATAAGAAACAATGAAACTAAAGAAATCAAAAAATTCTTTAAGTTCATTTTTAATCCATCACTATAAAACAGGTTGAATATTAACAGCTGATTAAAATATTTAGCTTTGGAAATATAATGTTTGGTTTCTCTTTTTACCAATAATAACATTGAAAAGACAAATGATAAATAAAAATGTGAAGTTAAATAAGAAAACATCAGGTCAGAACAGCAAACCAACCCATGACCTGAGGAGCTCAGAGTGAGCGGGAGGAGAATTCGGCTCATTTCAGTCCGTGCTGCGTCTCCTTGTGTCTCCTCAGGTCCACCTTCCTCTGGAAACCTTTCCCACACAGGTCACAGCCGAAGGGTTTAAAGCCTGTGTGCTTCCTGCTGTGAGTGATCAGGTTGGAGCTCTGACTGAACGCCTTCCCGCACACCTGACATTTATGTGGCTTCTCACCTGAAAAACAACAGCAAGTTCAGCTGGAGCAACGCTGACAGCTCAGCTTCTCAAGTAGCTGAAAACAATGCTAACAGTAGCAGCTGAAAGTTAAAAGAAGCTAGCTAAAAGCGCATCTTACACTAAAATTAGCAAAAGGTTAGCTAAAAATATAGCAAGAGGTGAAATTAGCATATACCAAAAACAGATAAAATTAGCCAAACATATGCTAAAAGCTAAAAAGTAGCAAAATATAAACTAAAAGCTAAATAAAGATAGCAAAAGAATAATCTAAAAGTAGCAAAATGCAACTAAATGTTGCAAAACGTCATCCAGATGCTAAAAGTAACCAAAGGCCAGACAAAAGTGGCAAAAATATAGCTAAATATAACAAGTCTAGCTAAAAGCTAAATGTTACAATGAGATGGCTAAAAAGGCTAAATGCTAGCTAAAAACAGCAAAAGACTAGCTAGATGCTTTAAGCAGCAAATGGCTAGTTAAAAGTAGCAAAAGCTGAAATTAGCAAACTGATGCCAAAGCTACAAAAATGAGGTAAAATTAGCCAAACAGAAAATGCCAAAAATCTGGAAAAGTGACAAATGTGTAGCCTAAAGCTAAATATAGAAAAAGACTAGCTAAAAGTTGAAAAATTGTAGCTAAAATTTTGCAAAACGTTAGTCATAACCTAAAGGTTACAAAAAAGCCAAAACTTTAGCTAAATGTAAAAAGTCTAGCTGTGGCATACGGTGGTTAAAAAGGCCAAATGCTAGCTAAAAACAGCAAAAGGCTATCTAGCTCTAAGTAGCAATTGGCTGGCTAAAAGTAGCAAAAGCTGAAATTAGCAAACTGATGCCAAAGCTACAAAAATGAGGTAAAATTAGCCAAACAGATGCTAAAAATTTGGAAAAGTGACAAATCTGTAGCCTAAAGCTAAATATAGAAAAAGACTGGCTAAATGTAAAAAACTTGTAGCTAAAATATTGCAAAACGTTTGTCATGAGCTAAAGGTTACAAAAAGGCCAAAACTTTTAGCTAAATGTAAAAAGTCTAGCAGTAGCCTATGGAGGCTAAAAAAGCCAAATGCTAGCTAAAAACAGCAAAAGGCTATCTAGCTCTAAGTAGCAATTGGCTGGCTAAAAGTAGCAAAAGCTGAAATTAATGAAATGTTGCCAAAGTTAGAAACATATATGTAAAATTAGCCAAACAGATGCTAAAAGCCATGAACAAATCTGTAGCCTAAAGATATAGCAGACTAGAAGCTTTAAGCAGCAAATAACTGGTTAAAAGTGCCAAACATATGCTAAAAGCTAGAAAGGTTGCTAAACAGTAGCTAAAAGCTAAATGTAGCAATTAGTTAAAAGTAGCAAAAAAATCTCTAAAAGCTGTAAAACAGTAGCTAAAACTTAAAAGCAGCATAAACGTCAGTAGATTTGAAAGAGACCAATGTTTAAAAATATTTAAAATAAATTCTGGAAAACATTTGTGATTAAAATTCTTTATTTTGAGAAGTTTAAAAGTCACACAAACCCAAAAATCCCAGCAGTCTGTCGAATGAATTAACTGATTTATGAAGAAACTCTGGAATTAAACTAAAAACTGGAGAAAAACTATAAATGAACAAAGTGATCATTGGTTCCTCACCTGATTTCTAACCTGTTTCCTCACTTCCTTCCTGTTTCCCAGAGTTCTAAAGTAACTAAGTACAAATACTTTGTTACTGTACTTAAGTAGAAATTTTGGTTATCTGTACTTTACTTGAGTAATTATTTTTCAGCGTACTTTTTACTTTTACTCTTTACATTTTTACACAATTATCTGTACTTTCTACTTTTTTTTAAAAAGGTAAGAGGTAGAAAGTCGTTACTCCTGTTTAATTCTGAGTTATTACTTAAAAAATCCTGTCCTGATAAACTGTGTCTCCTATAGAGTGAATTTAATTGTGTTTGGATGAGAAGTATAAATATATACCATTCTGACACACTATTAGCTTGTACACAACCCATCACAGCTGCACGCTGTTAGAAAATATATTTTTGGAGAAGTCACCTCTCATTAAATGTCATTTTGTAAAATCTAACTGCTCACTTTTACTCAGTACTTTTACTTTTAATACTCAAGTAGATTTTGTGTCAGAAATTTACTTTTGATACTTAAGTACAAAAAATATCAGATACTTTAAGACTTTTACTGAAGTAATATTTTTAGAGAAGACTTTAACTTTTACCAAAGTATTTTTATGATAAGATACTTGTACTTTTACTGAAGTAATATTTTTAGAGAAGACTTTAACTTTTACCAAAGTATTTTTATGATAAGATACTTGTACTTTTACTCAAGTATCACTTTGAGGTACTTTYCTGCTGRTTCCTGACCTGTGTGGATGAAGGTGTGCTTCTTCATGTCGGACTTCTGGTGGAACCTCTTCCCGCAGTACTGGCAGGGGTAAGGCCTGGTGTCTGAGTGGATGAGCAGGTGCGTGGAGAGCGTGGAGGACCGCTTGAAGCTTTTCCCGCAGATTTTGCAGCTGAAGCTCCTCTCCTGCAAGAAATATAAAGCTTTCAAACAGACTTTGAACCATTTTGGTGTTTTCAGGTCAGCTGTAGGGTTATTTTCTAAGAGGTTCATTAATTAATTATGTTTAGTGGAGACCGGGGACAGTAGCAACAAGGGACGGTTGCAACAGGTAATTTTTCTCCAAACAGAAACATAGAGTGATGACACTCACACTGTACATGCTCAGTTAGATGTCCCACCTTGTAAAGAAAAAGTAAACAGATTCAAAAACTGATCCAGGATTTATTTGAAAAAACTGTTTTTGAGGAACCAAAGTATTTTTTTCTGTCCAGCTTTATTTTTGTTAAACTGTTGTCACTGTTTTTGTGATCCAGCTCAAACTTAAATGGTTTAAACAAGTGATCTGTTGACTTTTAACTAATCTAGTTAACATGTATCCAGATGAGCTMATTTAGCTAACACATGAGGTTTTATCATGGCTGACAGGAAGGGGGACAGTTGTAACAGTTGTTGTAACTGTCCCCATACGATAAATCCATATAAAACTAGGGGTGTAAGAAAATATCGATACACTGAAATATCGCGATATTTCCACAGTGTCCAAAACAACAGGACGGGTCCTCCGAAGGCCGAATTCGTCGGCCGCATACGTCACAGCGCCGCGACGAAGGACGTCCAAAACCGAAGACTCCTCCGATGCGGCCGACAAATACGTCCTTCCTTTGGCCCGAACCTAAGGACAGGTCTGATGGATCCTTCCCGGCCCAGCATATCCCATAATGCATTGCGGCCCGACTGGAGATTTGTTTAAGCTAGTAATGGCGGACGAAGCGAGAGAAAAAAATATATTTTAAATAAAAATATGGTGATATGGAAATTTAAAAAATTTAGCGGTTGTAATTCTAATACTTTTATCATTTGTATGGACATGTTTTTAAATATTACTTTTTCGTCATAAAAAACGCGAAATAAACATGAACCTACAGCGGGTCAATTAGTTCTTCAAATGATACCTTTAAGTTAATTTTATAGTTTTGTGATATTAATAATGCTAATGTATTGATAATTTTTCTAGTTTTGATTTAAGTTTGCTTGTTTAGCGTCGTCACAGTTGCTAAGTGACATGACGTACGCCGGGGTAAGGAGGGGATGCTAGACCGTCCAAATTCACAGACTCTTTTTTTTCCGGTCTTCCCGGTCTACCAAGGACCCGGCCCGCCGCGACCGGGTAGTCTGGGTCCTCCGGAGGACCCAGCCTGTCGTTTTGGACACAGCCTTCATTTCCTGATACTGTATCGATATTCTAAAGCCCTGTATCGATTTTTTATTAAGGTTTAAAATGTCAACTTTCCTGCCAGCCGTTCATTTTTATGTTGTAGTTCAGCCTCTGACCACTAGTTGGCAGCAGTGAGCCAGACATTTGGCTCCTCTACCTCTTGAGGTAGAGGCTATTGTTAAGTGTTGGGTGACCATATTGTAAATTAATATTAAAAACTAAAAGCTGCAAAATATATATTTTCAAACTATTTATTGGCAAATTTAGTCTAATAATTGAAAACATGGATGAAATAAGAAATATGAAACAAATAAAATAAAACACATACAAAGCAGAACACAGCTAAATGTATCAAAAGCATGTCTGTGTAATATTAGAATTTTCTGGGAAAATGAACTTTGGTTTTTCGTTTTTTTCCCCTGTAAGAGGTTTTTATTTAACAAGAGTTTTTGGACAAAAAAATCACAATATATCGCCTTGCTTATAGTATCGCAATATATCGAGATAAATGGTATCGTGACCCCTCTGTCATGATATGAATCGTATCGACAAATTCTTGCCAATACACAGCCCTATTACAAACAGAGCACATACAGATGAGATTAACATGTTGACATTAAGTTTACACTTAAAAGGGTGTTGGGTATTCATGACAGTTTTATAGTTTAAAACATCAAAGTGTTTAAGATGTATTTTCTACAGTTGTTGTTTTCAACAATGGTTTTAAAATCCCAGTTTGTTTAATGTAAATGTTACATAATGTAGGCGTACAGTGACAATAGACAAAACTAAAGTTAATTGTCTCACAAACTGATCTATTATTGTCTCTAAAAGTCAACTGTATTTTATATCAATTAGTTTTTGACATCTGTATATAAGGTCTACTCATRAAGGCTAATCTATATTCATCATTTGATCAAAAAGAATAAATAAATAACACTGTAATATCATTATAACTTACAGTTTTTATTAATTTAGCCATAATATAAACATAAAAATAATAAACCTTTAATTTACAGTGAAATATATTGTATTAATAATATGTTGTAACCACCCCCAAACAATGTTGCAACTGTCCCCGGCCCCGGGGTCAGTTGCAACATCTGACTTTTCATTTTCAAATGCAAATAGTGAAGAATGTCCATGATTTAATCATCTATAAATGGTTTTAACTATTAACAGACAGATGTAAGTTTATTGTATTAAATTTTGGTTTGTCTGATTCAAACCTCTCAGGAACAGAGTCAGATGAAAAACGTGTTGCAACTGTCCCCGGTCTGCCCTACCAGTAAAACCATTGTCTGGACTCTGCTGGGCTCCAGCTCAGGCCTTCAGGCCTCAGACTGACCTGTGAGTGGACCGCTCGGTGCTGATCCAGGCTCACTGCGTGTCCAAAGGTTTTCCCGCAGATCCCGCACTCAAACGGCCTCGTGCCGCTGTGCGTGCGCCGCACGTGAACCTCCAGGCCGTGCGGAGTGGAGAACACCTGCGGACAGAAGCCAGGTGAGCCTTTAACCCCGCCCACAGGTCGAGGGAGCCCCTCAGAGCCGCTGCTGTACCTTACAACACTTGATGCACTTGTAGGATCCGTTCGGCTCCAGGGCGGACAGGTCCAGGTCCAGGTCCAGGTCCTCCTCACACTTGATCTCCGGCTGCTGGAGCTCCTCCCCGTCCCGCATCCTGCAGAGTCTGCGGGCCGCGTGGGAGAAGTCCCGGTAACACCCGGCCCCGAGGTCCCGCTGCGCGTAAACACGCTCCCCGCTGGCGTCCTCCGCGGCGGGGGAGCGAGGCCCCCCGTGGTCCCGGAGGTGGCGCTGAGCCAGCAGCCGGAGCTCCGYGCCGGAGTATGCTGCGGCCCAGGGGTAAGAGAAGAGCGGGATGCTGAAGTCCGCGGAGGGGTTGGGGCAGTTCTCTGAATCTGCGGGGCATTAGGAGGGTTATATGAGAGGGACTGCTTTTACATCACTTATTAAATCAGAGGTTCTCAAACTGGGGTCCCAGGACCCCCAGGGGTCCGTGAAAAGTATCTTGGGTGTCCTCAAAAAAAATTTCACTAAATTGTTAATTTGGTTTTTATTTTTTAAAATGCATAGAGAACAATAAACGAATAAAAGAAAAACAATAAACTAAGTAAAAAAAATACATATTTCCATGGCATTTAGGGGTTGAAATGACAATAAATTATGTTTTAAAACAGACTGGGGTTTATATGAGGGGTAAGGGGTCCCCAGACCCAAAAGGTTTGAGAACCCCTGTTTTAAATGACACAAAAAACCTTTTTTAAAATATCTAATTTATTTAGAAAACAGATTAAAATCAGATTTTGTTTTTCAGTAGAGTTTTACATTTTCATGTCTAAAATAAAACTTACATTTCCAGATTATTTCCTCTGAATTTTTGTTCATAATGAAAAGTCCTGAAACATCTCAGTGATCCAGGTAGAAAAATAAAAACAAGTTCAGGAGGCCTTTCTACTTTAATGAAACGTTTGGTTTCTCCTCCAACAGACCATCTGAGACTCATCAAAGAAGAAAATATTCAACTTTTTTAAACGATAAACACCAAAAAAATGTCCTCAAACTCTCCTGAGTTTTTGTCTGGACCTTTGTGCCCACCTGGTGAGGAGGATGGAGACGGTGGTCTCCAGAAGTCACAGTCCGAGGACCGGTCGCACCCGCTGCCCCTGCAGCTCAGCGGGGAGCTGGAGGACAGCGACCCCGGGGACCCGCGCTCAGCCCCGCCGCTCCCATCCTCCTGCAGCTCCAACCCGGACACGACCTCCTCCTGAGACCTGGTCGCTGCACGGAGAACATAAATGTTTGGTTTTGTTTTGATCATCTCCCTGTACAACACCTCGAGCTCGTTCGGCCTTCCGTGCGTAATTACGCACGGAATGAACCCACCTGCGCACACGCGAGCCAGAATAGCGTCCAGCCTGCTGCAGTCATCGTCCAGGCAGCGGGGCTGGTGGTAGCTGTGGGCCCGTTTACTCTTCACCAGGAAGGACCTCGGCATGCTGACACCCCCTCCTCTGACCTGCTCTCTGGACAGAATGGAGCACCACTGCTTGTCAGGAGAGWCGGGGTTGGGATTTTTGGCGGGCCATTACGCATGCGCAAAGAGGCCGGTTCGTTTACCAGGTGTCGCCGGGCAGGTGGCCAAAAAAACTAAAGATTAGGTAACCCCCGCGGGTCCAGTCAGACACYGCACAGAGGAGCAGACAGAACCTGCTGTGGCGCTTTAAACCTACTTTAAAAGTGTTGTAGCAGGAAATGTAACTGATTCCTCACTGAAAGGTTCAGATTCAATTAAACAGAACAGAATATAAAGAAATACTGTAAAATTGACCAGTTAAATAAAGTTTGCTGAAGCAGATTTTTGAGAAGAAGGAACTGAAGAAATCTAATTTAAAAAGTAATATTTAGCTACTAAAAGATCAAACTGTACCTGAACAGTTCAAACAGATGYGAACCTTTTAGTGGGTTTGATATTATTACAACGAGTAAAACACATTTCTGGTTTAATAATTAAAGTTCAGATAAAATTAATTTGTAATAAAATAGTTTGGATCATTTTCTGCTCAGAGCTCTGATGGATAAATGACCTGATTGTTTGCCTGCTTGAAAAGTGATCCTGTTAATGAGACGCATGTTGAACAGCCTGCAGGTTGGCAGCACAGGTATCACTTTACAGGTAGGCTGACTTCAGCCTGATTGGTTTACATCAGTGGACGACCCCCTCCTCTCCCAGGTAACACTCAGTTCGCCCGAACAAAATCCAAGAACAGAGCTGCATGGAAAGATGAGAACCATGAAATCATCAGCCCCACTGCTCTGTCTGTTAGCAAAATATCTCCTAATGAACTGAAATAAATGAAGGCGACTCAGTCGGTTTTACAGACACTGACCTACGCTCTGAGATGAAGCAGCAGGTGAGATTTCAGCAGAAATCTTACAGGTTCAGAGCAAACTGCTGCATCGATTTGTGTGTGTGTGTGTGTGTGTGTGTGTGTGTGTGTGTGTGTGTGTGTGTGTGNTAATATTTAGCTACTAAAAGATCAAACTGTACCTGAACAGTTCAAACAGATGGGAACCTTTTAGTGGGTTTGATATTATTACAACGAGTAAAACACATTTCTGGTTTAATAATTAAAGTTCAGATAAAATTAATTTGTAATAAAATAGTTTGGATCATTTTCTGCTCAGAGCTCTGATGGATAAATGACCTGATTGTTTGCCTGCTTGAAAAGTGATCCTGTTAATGAGACGCATGTTGAACAGCCTGCAGGTTGGCAGCACAGGTATCACTTTACAGGTAGGCTGACTTCAGCCTGATTGGTTTACATCAGTGGAGGACCCCCTCCTCCCCCAGGTAACACTCAGTTCGCCCGAACAAAATCCAAGAACAGAGCTGCTTGGAAAGATGAGCACCATGAAATCATCAGCCCCACTGCTCTGTCTGTTAGCAAAATATCTCTAGAACTGAAATAAACGAAGGCGACTCAGTCGGTTTTACAGACACTGACCTACGCTCTGAGATGAAGCAGCAGGTGAGATTTCAGCAGAAATCTTACAGGTTCAGTGTGTGTGTGTGTGTGTGTGTGTGTGTGTGTGTGTGTGTGTGGGAACAGAGTTTGTTTGATGCAGCTGCAGTAAGTGAGAGAAGTGCAAGCAGAAGGCAGATAGTGGAGGCGTGAAGCTGAAACACATGTTCCATACTCACAGAGCAGAGCAGGTACCAGCTCTGAGGACACACACACACTCACACACACACTCGCACACACACTCACACACACTCCGTCCTGATGGGTCCAAACAGTCCTGTGAGCTGCAGAGAGACACTGACTTCTGTAACACACTTCAGCTCTGTCCCCTCCTCTCTCACACACACACCCCTCCCTCAGATATGAATTTTCCTGTTAATCAGCCATCACACACACACACACACACACACACACACACACACACACACACACACACACACACACACACACACACTGATTCATGTTTTGATTAAAAAAGCAGCATGTGACCGTTCTGCATTTGCATCTCACAGAAATAAATCATGTTGCTGTTTAGACACGACTTCCTCCTCTGATTGGGGGCTCACAGCTCACACTCTGAACCTGATTTCACATCAGCTCTTATCAATCATTTAACCTGTTTTATAATTCGATATAAGAACAAGAAAAATGTCAGAGGAACAAGTTATGGAAACCTGCATGCATTGTTTTGATCACACACTGTATAAAAACGTCTCATTTCTTCTCTAARGGRTCACCTCAGTTTAAATGTTCAGCTGTTTGAATATTTCTAAAGAAAAACTCCAGAGTTTAGACTTCATCTGATGTGGAGAAATGATTTGGTTGAACATTTAAAGCAGGCCAGGCCAACCAGTAGATCGGGATCTACCAGTAGAGCTTTAGCTGGTTAGCAGTAGCTCACGGAGCAATGGATCACGGAGCTTGTAGAACGCAACATTGTTTAACATTGCAGCCTTAAATGCACTCTTCGCAACATTTGTTTAACATTGCAGTCTTCAACGCACTCTTTGCAATGTTTGTTTAACATTGCATTCTAGAACGCACCCTTGTCAACATTTGTTTAACATTGCATTCTTGTGCGCTCCAGTCTCGCTAGTTTTGGGTGCTGTGAAACAGCACTCCGAACATGGTCTTGCGAGATTAGGGTCATGTGTTAAAACATGGCAGCGAGGCGGAAAAAAAAGATGAACGAAAGACAGCTAACAAGCAAATAAAAACATATTATTTTCACCTGGAGTGGGAAGAGGACTCATATGTAATTCGAGCGCTGCCTTGGCTTGTCCAAAAAGGATAACGTGGAATAGCATTTCTTTCAAAATAATGCACAGACGCTACGAGGCGGATTTCCCCTCCTAAGGTAAGGCTGCTATGCTAATTCAGCCCCGTACCTGCCTCAACACACGTCTTTCAGCGAAGACGAAGTTATGAAAGAAGCGTTTGATGCTGCAGACTTGCTTTTCCATGATTTTAAAAATAAAAGTGAGATTGTGGCTGCTATAAAGATGTGCAGTTGTCCACCAGGATGGTCCAAATTTGTGTCCGTGTTTCAGTCTGGACTGCTCTGGTGTTGAAAATGAGTTTTGACTCCGCAAAATGACATTGGGGTCAAATCCAGAGCAACAAGTCACATGGATGGAGAGTTATGGAGTCTGCTTTCTCTCACATGAAAATCATCAAGTCCAAGAACAGATCCACAAAGACTGGTGATCATCTGGAGACCTGCTTACACCTCAACCACCTCATACTGRCRYCCTATGAGACCCTYMCCTCRTCTCAGTGTCAGAAGTCCCACTAAGGTAGACATACATTTATTTTTATATAGCTTCTTGCATAAAAAGTTGTCTCCTCTAGACTTGTCACGATGTGTCTGTATGTTGTTTCTGTATTACATTTTAGACCAGACTAGTGTCTTATACACTGACTGGCACCTTTGTGTTATTTATTTATTTTGCAGTTTGAGTGTGCCCTTGTTTTCCGTACCTGGCGTGGCTTTGTATGTGTGTCTTGTCTTATAGGTGGTGAACCAGGTGGAACTCTTTGAATGGTCTGGAGCCGGCAGTCTGGACCAGTGAGGGACTGAGCTCTTCAACACCTACAGATGACCCCATCCTACATGCTGCAGATTGAGGTTTGAAATAGTTGTTGGAGGTTTGTGAATCTGCACCATCGTAAGTCACTTTTTTGTAATAGTATAAACAAGAGAGTTTTAAATTGTGTGTTTTGACTTTAGTGTTTTGTTTTGTTTTTCCTCCCCTGTGTGGAGAGAAGAGAGGAGAGTTCTTTGAATAAATGGAGA
>NW_013952872.1:171174-175229 GCF_001266775.1 Austrofundulus limnaeus
GTGTGAGCGAGCTATATCCACCCTGAAGGTTAATCTTGGACAATATCTGATGATCGACTCTGACAGAGAGGAGAAGGTAGAAATGACTCAGCCTGGAACTGAAAATGTGGATGGAGGACAACAGAGCTGCTTCATGGAAGAAGAACCTCAGCTTAGCCTGTTAGCCTTTGTGCTAGCCTCGACGCTATATTGCCTTATATGTATTAGCTCGGTGCTAGCTCGACAAACAAACTAAACTGAGGTCCTCCATCCATATTTTCAGTTGCAGGCTGAGTCATTTTTGTGTTCCCCTCTCTGTCATGTGGATGGAGGACCTCAGTGACAAGAGGAGAATGTGTAGCGCTGAGCTAATACATATATATGGTGATAGCATCGGGGCTAAAGCTTCAGGGTGGATATAGCTCGCTAGCAGCCTCGCACCGAGGACTTACCCACGTCATCATTTACCCAGAATGCTTTGCATGTAAATAAAATGGCTCCGTCCGTGTAATATATTTTTAAACTTAGTTTAAAAATTATAAAAACTTAACAGCCTACAGTATTTTTTACAGTTTTTATTTTACAGTTAAAATATTTATTTATCAAATAAAGTCTAATGTTACAACTAATCATTGATCTCTTTAAAAATGTACAGATTGCTCAGTCTAATGCAGATTTCTCGGGGCACATGTCGTATACGACTGTCAGCTCCCACGCCAGATGGATTTTAACATACGCAGATGTTAACATCTGTATTTCTGTTTGGTCTGCTGACTGTGGCAGCCATRTTTAATTGGGTTATAGAAGGAAAATCAACTGTTAGTTTCATTAAAATRCATCCACTGGTTCAGGAGATATTTTTCTAACAAACAGACACATTCTTGGCATCAGTTCTTTCACACCCTCAGACAGCGTGTTGCTCTCGGTGTAACACTGAGTCACAACAGGAAACCAGAGGACGCTATCAGTGCGGCCTCAGGCCCCTCTGGCCCCTCCCCCACCGCAGGCCCTGATTCTGCCCCTTCAGACGTGARAGTAGTGATTGCAGCAGTCGCTGCCGTCGCAGGTGATGCTGGTGGTGAACTCTCTTGCTTTTTGCAGCAGCAGCTTGTCTGAGAAGCGGAACCCGGTCGCTCGATGTTAAATAAAGATGTGTGCTGCTTGAAGCCAGAAGCTTCTTTTCTCAGACTCAGCTTCGAAGCCCCTTTTGGCTCCTGACAGCCTGTGTGTGCGTGTGTCTGTGTGTGTGTGTGTGTGTGTGTGTGTGTGTCTGTGTGTGTGAAGGGGGGGGACTCCTTGTGGTTTGAAATACACCTGAGGCTGCAGCCTTTGCACCACATGTGTGTGAATGTTGACAAAAGGAGCAGAGAGCACAGCAGCTCCTCACAACTTGACTTGATTTGGACTTTAATCTAAAAAACATCTGAACACAAAGCTGAACGACGGCTGAAATTCAGTTAACATTAAAACTGGGTAGTTTTTTTGTTTGTTTTTCTGTATTTGATTTCTTCCTCGTGCCAGTTTAACTCTCAGTGTTCTGCAGCTCCTCCCACACCTCCTGGTTATCTTCCAGTTGTTTCTRATTTCCCTTCATTAGTTTGTCTCCTCTCTCCTCTGTGCTTCTGTGCCAGTTTGCTTTGCTTCTTCATGCTCCTCTGTGGTTTTGTAATGTGGCTTTCTGCTGCCCTGTAAGCATTTTTGTATGTTTGATGAAACATTTTGTAATAGTTTGCAATTTTCTTTAATAAGAACAAAGTTTTGAATCAGTTGAAGACATCTTGTATTTAAAGTAGACATATCCTGCTTTTAAATCCTTCAGTTGGGTCTTTATAAAGTGAAACTACAAYGRTTTGCTCTGATTACCTCCTTATTCTAACTTTAGCTCCTCTTTCACCACTTTTCTGCTGTGTGTCTAAGCAGCTCGTTTTGTTACTGTTCCTTTAAAGCACCGCCCCCCTCCGGCTTCCAGACCGGTCCACTCCGGTTTGAGTGAGGGGGAGTTAGCATTTTTTTTTAGCAACGTGATGAAGTGATTCAACACAATCTGCTGGTTTCTTCTTTACATTGTTCTTTTTATGTACAGTGCCCTGAGACAACGTATGTTGTGACTTGGTGCTATATAAATAAACTTGAACTTGAACTTGAAACTGTAGTTGGTCCAGACCTTAAATGGTAATTCTGTTGCAGATAATTTGATGCTACAGTTCAGAAAACATCATAGAAAACAGAGAGAACTGAAAAACGTGCCTCAAACAGAATATAAAGATATCTCTGCAGCACCAGGAGAGACTAAACTCAACTTTTCTGCCTCTTGAGATTCCAAGCCCACAATAAAATGTATTTAACAGCTAAATATGTGGATTTTGCAGGATATGTCTACTTTAAATGATTTGTTTTAAATATAAATGCTTAGAAAAGTAAAACTGCTACAACACCAAAAGATGCACTATTTAGTCCAACAGTCAGCATATACAGTACGCAAAACTGACAAGTAAAAGAAAAATCTGATTCGTTGTTTTATTATGGTGCCTTTATTTTCTCATTTTATCCACCAGAACCTGCTGGTCCACCTCCAGCTGAGAGCTGAACAAACCTCTGGGTTCATCCATCCAGGACAGAGTTAACACAGGCTGAGTGTTGGCTTTTATTATAGAGGATAATTAATCTGTACTAAACTCTCTCTGTCTGTGTCTGGCTGCACAGCTTTGAAATAAAATCAAAACATCTGTGGGGACAGTTTATGACTCGTAGTAATGCTTTGATAAAAAGAATAAAAAGAAGAAAASCAGTTTGGATCTGAAACTTTATTCCCAGTTTGAACAGAAAGTTGGTGTTTCTGGTTTCAGAGGCTGACGTCTCAAACTTCTCAGATCATTTGAAAACAAACCGATGAGTTCAACGTTTCAGAAACGATTTCTCAGATCAACCTGGATCAGTCTGCTCTGACCGTTTGGGCTCGGCTGATTTTAGCTTTTAGATGCTTGTTTTTTTCTGGTCTAAAGTGATTTTACTTTCATGTCTGAACCGTGTTTTCTTCCTGCAGATGAAAGAAGTTTCTCAGGGTTTGAATGAAACTCAGATTGGAGATAAGGGTTTGAAGCGGTGTTCCTGTTCTGCAGARCCTCTGACAGCTTCAGCTTGTAATGATTCCTGCTTTAAACTTCTTTTGTGGCTAAACTGACTTTCCCTGGGTTTACGTCCCTGTTTGGTCCCAGAGCGTCAGCGCTGAGCTCCGTGTGGCATCYGGGTGAAAACCACATCACGCTATCTTATCCTCTCACACGTTCCTTTGGCTCTGAAGGCCTAACCACAGTTTGACACCTCCTTTCTCTTTCTTTTCACCCCCCAGCCGAGCGATCAGCTCCTTTTCCTCGGGTTCAGATTCAGGGCCCTCTGGGAGTGTGCGTCCGAACCTGCTGGACCTCTGGGCTGGGCCCACCTGCAGCCGGCAGATAGGGACAGAGTGTGAACACAATGAATGATTTACTGGACGCTGCTGACCGCAGCTCACTTCTCTTTTCACACAACAGCCTGTTGTTTTTCTCGCCTGCTCTCACTTTGAAATGTCCCCATCCTGCTGCTGGAGCACGAGTCCATTTTACTGTAAACTACAGGATTTGACAGGGTCACCCAGGGTCTGCAGGGCTCTATTTGTTCAGAAGACTTTGTAAAAATGAACTTTTGCTCTAAATATCTTTGGCTTTATGTTGTAAACTCTCCACAAATCACCTCCATCATCCATCACTGTGATCAGCAGCCGCAGTCAGAACCGTTTCTGGTTGTAAATTTCACCCCGAATCACAAGAATCTAAGGGGGGGGGGGGGGGCTGTGTGTTTCCTGCTCTTTGTGTGTCTGAGCTGAAGCAACCATAAAGGTCAGAGGTCAACAAATAAAGCTTTCAGTTGGGATTGTCTCTGCCTGATCTGTGTGAGCGTTAAATGATAGACTTCTGGATTACTGATTATATGGAGRGCTGTTTGTGAAGTTACACAGTCAAAAATTACCACCAATATTTTTGTTTTATTTAGCCTTTTATAAGAAAAAAAGAACAGGTTTATTTTTCAAAGTCAGTTTT
>NW_013952872.1:176264-178382 GCF_001266775.1 Austrofundulus limnaeus
GTTTGAGGAAATGGGAAAAATAGGTTTCATGATGCAGTCACACACTTTCTGGTCACAAAAAAGTTAATACGCATATTATGAAAAAAATACTCATCATTAAATCTGGTTTTAACATTACTTTTATAAAGTTTGAAGTCCGTGCTGTCCAATCCAGCTCACTGTTTTTTACAGAAGCCCTGTGAAAGCATCACAGCTTTGCCGATCTCAGAGTGTTAAAAGAAAAAAATTCCTGTGTCRGCATCGTGATCCYGAACATCACCAAAATTTAAAGGTGTGTTCCTTGGCCCAGTACACACATGTGGTAAAGAAGTCCTGACAATCTGTCCACCAGTGTTTGAGTAATGTTGTCCACAGACAGAACGACAGACAGACAGACAGACAGACAGAACGACAGACAGACAGACAGACAGACAGACAGACAGACAGAACGACAGACAGACAGACAGACAGACATACGCGCCCTGGGCAGAGGTAAATATAGATTTACGACCTAAAACTGACCTATTTTATAGAGACTCATAGAGTTCACCTCATCTTTGTTTTATGTTTTTTTTCTTTCTTTTCTATGAAACATTGCAGGTGATGAAAAGACTGGAATCAGATCAGTTGTTATCAGTCTGTGAAATATGCTACATGCTAAAAACAAACTGTGTGGATGGTGCTGCAGACCGGGCAGAGAAACACTGAGGCTGTCAGTAAAATATCTGCTGAAACACTGGGTGCATTTCAATGAACGTGATGGATGAATACGTTTTATTATCCTAACATTAGATTAAATCTATAACATTTTCTAAGTTTAAACTCATCCTGTTTTATTGTGAAACTTTGGTGAGTACATATTTAAGGAACCTTTAATTTTCATTGTTGCTATATTTAAAAGGATGTAACAAAAACTAAAAACTTTTCATTTTCTCTGGTTTGGCTGTGTGTGAGGTGTTAAAGCAAACTGTGAAACCTTTCATCTGTCCCCCGCTGCTTTATTTTACTAAAATAAAACCATCAGCTTTTATTGTGAAAGGATGCAGCTGGGAATGACTCTCACCAAACTTTAGCTCAAGCTGTAAAGCGGTCTGAGTTGCAGCCATTTTTTAAACTTGAATATTATTTACCTTCTTAGAGTTTAGTTACAAAGTTGAGACCTTCGGCCTCCCTCAGCTGACCCGTGAACATCCTTCATGTAAATGCAGCAGCAGAGGAAGCAGAGGCTTGTGTATCAGCAGAGTCTTATCTGTGGTTCAGCCTGTAAAGATATTTCTTCATGTGTGATTTTCTACGAGTCATTTCTCGTCCTCTCTAATCACAAAGTCATCTTCCAATTTAGTTTTTACTGAAGCTGAAACTCATGCTGACGGCACAGGAGATCACTTTTATTTAATCTGGAGCCAGAAGCTGAAGATGAGAGATTTGTTGTGAGCTGTGCTGCTGTGGTGTTAGCAAAATATCAGATTCTGTGTTAGCAAAATATCAGATTGTGACAAAACTCTGAGAAAACATTTGTTGTGTGCAGCATGAGCAACATTATCCAACAGTACAGTGACAACAGCTCATATTGAGTCAGAACCTAACCTCTGAGTGACACCTCACCATGACCAGGGTGCTGTAAACCCTCTGCAGGTGATGTATACGGTCTTACAGGGACTCTGTGCTCATTTCAGCTGACTGACTAACWGAGAGGGCAACAACCCCACACCCTCCGCCCTCACCGTGAACTTGCTGACCACTTAGCAAGAGTTGAGTGAACAGTTGCCGCTCTTTGTTGTGAAATCAGTTCTGCAGAAGCACAGCTTGAAGGGCTGGGGCCAAAAAAAAAATGTAAAAAAGCGCTGTCCACAACAGTGACTGTGACTTTTCTTATCTAACACCCGGCACATCTGCAGCGACAGTGACAGCAGAGGATGTTATCTGGCTTGTTCGAACCAAAAAGCAGAAGGTCCTGGTTCCTTTTTTCAGAAGTCATCAAGAAACAGAGAAAAAAAATCTCTCAGTTGGTCTTTGTCGCAAGATTTAAGGTGTGTTCCTTGAACGAAAAACTGTCAAATTAATCATCATTTTCTAAAATATGACCCCAACATAAACATCTTCTGTGTGAGCTGGAATAAAGATATAAATTTATATACA
>NW_013952872.1:181938-183190 GCF_001266775.1 Austrofundulus limnaeus
ACTGTGGGTTAACACTGTGGGTGTTAAATTAACACTGTGGGTTAACACTGTGGGTGTTAAATGAACACTGTGGGTGTTAAATGAACATTGTGGGTGTTAAATTAACACTGTGGGTGTTAAATGAACACTGTGGGTGTTAAATGAACACTGTGGGTGTTAAATGAACATTGTGGGTGTTAAATTAACACTGTGGGTGTTAAATGAACACTGTGGGTGTTAAATGAACACTGTGGGTGTTAAATGAACACTGTGGGTGTTAAATTAACACTGACATTTTAGCCCAGCCCTGCAGCTTCCAGTGGTCCTGCAGACAGATCTCAGCTCCATCAGGGTTCTCTGTCCTCTTGGATGTTCCTCTCATCATCACTCACCTGACTCTGTGAGTTTCAGTGGACAACCTTCTCTTAGCTGTGGTTTAACCTCCTTTTGTTTCTGAATTATAGGTTTAATGGAGATGCATGGGCTGTTCAGAGTTCTGGGATAGTCTTTACAACCTGGTCTGTGCTTCTCTACAAGTCTCTGACCTTTGTGGAGAGTTCTTCAGTCTTCATGGTAGCTTTAACCCACAGGACCAAAGTGCTGTAAACATAAAACCTTCATGCAATCATTCAGTCAGTCAAAATGAAATAAAAACTATTAAAAGACAACAATACAAAGAGTCAGGRAGAAGACACGGGTCTGCAGGAAGCTTGTTTCATTATATAGGAGCTGCTACTGAAAAAGCTCTATCTCCTCTGAGCTGACCTGAGGGTGTGTCAGGAGTTTAATCACTTTTAGATCATTTAAACAWGTTAGTTTCCATTTAAATTCACTCATTTGGACCATTTGGGGGCAGGTTTATCACTTTCAGTCTCAGTGAAAAGTCATTGAAATTCCAGGTTGTAAGATTTTCCTGGATGTTTTGTATTTATTTCATTATTTTTCAGGCTCTGTCTCAGACCCTGAATCAGTTGTGGGGAAACTGTGACTTTTTTCTGAGGGTTCAAACATTTCAACACCGACCCGTCCAGCCCTGATCTTAATCAGAGCAGAGTTTCACAAGATGCACTGATGATGATGATGATGATGATGATGATGATGATGATGATGATGATGATGATGATGCACTAAATGTCACAAACAGAGAGAGACCTCTGCATCACCGCCGAGGAGCATCTTTATCACTTTAAACCAAAGGCAGAGCAGAGGCATCGTGTTTGTGTGTGTGTGTGTGTGTGTGTGTGTGTGTGTGTGTGTGTGTGTGTGTGTGTGT
>NW_013952872.1:187460-189717 GCF_001266775.1 Austrofundulus limnaeus
TGTGTGTGTGTGTGTGTGTGTGTGTGTGTGTGTGTGTGTGTGTGCATGCGCGCACGCGTCTCACAAAAAATCTTAATTTAAAACTTTAACTGTTGGAGTTCATCTTGTTTCTCTGTTGGCAAAACTCTCCTGCACCGCTCGTTTTAATGGACCTTTGAGAAAGTAATTATTGTGCTGATATCTATAAATGAATACTTTTTTTAAATCAGCCCAAATGAAGATGGACGCTGCGTTTAATCAACACACAAACTTTGGCTCCAACTCTGTTCATGTTACAAATGATGTATTAGAATTTTATGCATTTGGAGACTGATCCTCAGTTTACAGTGTGAATCTAATTTATTCCCTAATTCTGTGTTTAAGATGTCGGCGTTAACGACTGGAGTCAACTCTGTTTGTATTTTAGCAAAATATCTCATGAACTGCTGGACAGAAAAAAGTCAACATTTTAAAACTTTTACCACAGCCAGCTGATCATGGTTGTTAYTTACAGATATTTAGCTAATAGCTAACATTTGCAACACACAAAGTGCCATCTGTTGGAGTCTACCCTGTCTGTTAGCAAAATATCTGATGAACTGGATGGGTTTCAATAAATGTCTCAAAAATTAATCATGCATCTACAGCTTCTTGTAGGAGTYAGTCTAATAATTACTATTAAATATGTTTTCATATTGTAGTTTTTGGGATATTTTGCTAACAGAGTTGACTGCAGTAAAATAATGGCAAAGTTGCTTTATTTCCTTCACCTGTTKGATAAACCTGCTTTGTTTATTTTTTAATACCCAAAAATATATTTTTCTGCAGCATAAATTACTGCAGAAAACAAATAAATAAAAACATGGGATGATGAATTATTTTAAAGTTGAAACAGTGTAAAAAGAGACTCGTTTCTGCCCTCTGTCGGTGTTTATGTGTGTGTGAGTCCTCTGTACAGCAGGGGGCGCTGCGTTTACTGTTAGCAAACAGGAAGTGACGTCAGAAAACCGGAAGTAGGACCTGGTCTGCAGTAGTACAGAAGAGKAGTGGGATTAACGTGAAAATGGTGAGTTTTCGGCTCATACTTGTTTAGTTTTACTGTGTGGAGCTGTGTCCGGGGATGGAGGGGTACACCGAGCCGCCTCAGGCCCGGATGGGGCCGGATGTTAGCCGATGTCGGCTTGTTGTGGTGAGGTGAGCCGCTCTGCTCCAGCGTGGCCGGTCATGGCTGCCGGAAGTTTGACTGGCCTCCCTGATCAACTCCAAGGCTTCAAACTGGATTTACAGATTCTGACACCGTGTGTGGGTTTGTTTATCTTCATGTTTGTGTTTATTTTTCAGGGTTTTGTTAAGGTGGTAAAAAACAAGGCTTACTTCAAGAGATATGAAGTCAAATTCAGGAGAAGAAGAGGTATTTGTATGTTTTCAGTGTGATTCATGTGAAATCCTCCATAAATTAGTGTTTTTTTTGTTGTTGTTGTGATAACCTGATTTAATTATTTAACCTGCAGAGGGGAAAACGGATTTCTTTGCTCGCAAACGCCTTGTTGTTCAGGACAAAAACAAGTACAACACCCCCAAGTACCGACTGATTGTCCGCCTGTCCAACAGAGACATCTGCTGCCAGGTGAGTGCAGCAAAGACTTCAGAGGTCCCGTGTCCCCACAGGTCCTGATCCTGTCTCCCTGTTGTGTAGGTGGCCTATTCAAAGATTGAAGGAGACCACATTGTGTGTGCTGCTTACTCCCATGAGCTGCCTCAGTTCGGGATAGCTGTCGGCCTGACGAACTACGCTGCAGCTTACTGCACCGGGCTGCTGCTGGCTCGCAGGGTAAACGCTGCAGTTTGACACTCTGAGCTCCTCTGTGAGTCCTGYGAAACYAACGTTTTCTCTCTTTGTAGCTGCTGCACAAGTTCGGCATGGAGCAGGTGTACGAGGGTCAGGTGGAGGTGACTGGAGACGAGTTCAATGTGGAGAGCGTGGACGGGCAGCCCGGTGCCTTCACCTGTTACCTGGATGCAGGTTTGACCAGAACCACAACGGGGAACAAAGTGTTTGGAGCTCTGAAGGGGGCCGTGGAYGGAGGRCTGTCCATCCCTCACAGGTGAGAGCAGAGCGTGGCCGTTTGTTCACCTGTGGATGAAAACATGGTGTACAGGAAGCTCTGACAGGTCGATTTATCATTAAAGGGATCCACGATTAGTTCTAACTAGGGATGCAAGTTATCGATTAATGAATTAATCTAAAGTTGATTGATCTTATCGATCGACTAACGAT
>NW_013952872.1:190784-194059 GCF_001266775.1 Austrofundulus limnaeus
TATCGTATCGTGACCTGTCTGTCATGATATGTATCGCATCGCCAAATTCTTGCCAATACACAGCCCTATTAGCTTACGTTGGGAGTTAGTAGTAAAACATGTAATGATTATGTTGTAAATCAGACCTGATTATAAAAGAGGTGTTGAAGCAGCTGCTCTCTGACTCTGAACTGTTTCTGTTTCTTCAGTCTGAAACGGTTCCCTGGTTACGACGCAGAGAGCAAAGAGTTCAACGCCGAGGTGCACAGGAAGCACATCATGGGCATGAACGTGGCGGACTACATGTCCTACCTGATGGAGGAGGACGAGGAGGCCTACAAGAAGCAGTTCTCTCGTTTCATCAAGAACGGAGTGACGCCGGACACAGTAAGACCCTCAGCCTCCAAACTGCTGCTGTTCTGCTTCTCCATGATGATCCACTGACAGCTGATGTGCACTGATGCATGTTTCAAGACGGGACTGAAAGAGGCAGGAGCCATGGCTGTGGAGGGAAACTTCTGAAAATGGAGCTTAAATGTTGCTTTGTTTGTTTCTTTGTTTGTTTTTCAGGTAGAAGAAATGTACAAAAAAGCGCACGCCGCCATCAGAGCGAACCCCGTACACGTAAAGAAACCCAAGAAAGACGTCACAAAGAAAAGGTGGGTTCTGTTTGCTGCGCTCTTGATGTTTGAAGACTTAAAGTAGGCCTGGGCAATAAACTGAAAATTAAACAATACCAATATTTATTTCAATAACCCACGTAATTTTGCCCGTGTCTGTATTTTCGTTAAATGTTGCGGTCTCGTTAAAGCTGCCCAGTCTGATACATGTTTAAACAGACGCTGCTTTCWACAAATCAAACAAACCCCACAGCTTTATCCAATCAGAGCAGAGCAGGGTGGGTCTTTGATGTCGGTGCAGCGGTCTGCAGGTTAAACATGGTCAGCCTGTAGCTCCTGTCCTGAGTGAACAAACCTCATCCTCCACACTTCACTCCTGATGTTTTCATTGTGCACAAAATCTATACATACGTCACTGAAGAGGTGGATACTACGTTCACATGCAGTCTTCGTGGAAATTAGAAAGAAAAAAACGTTTTAAACACATTAAACTGTCATATTTATATAATGCGTTGTACTATAAACACATTTTCTATTAAACACTTWTACACTCAGTGTAAAGAACATGAGATATGAAACACAACTCTAAGTTATGTTTCATATCTACATATCTTCTAATGTCCATCATATGGTGAATAAGTTGTTCTGTAGGGTTAATATAATTTTAAAACTGATTCTGATGAACTGAGTGCCTCACCATCCATGAACCTYACATTAGAACGTATACAAAGCCCACCTTGCTGAGCTGGGGTAGCACAGGCCCCCCCTGGTGTGGACACTGGTGGTGTGCCCGATGGAAATGGTGGACATGACTGTCCCGGTTGCTCCTCCGTGGTCGATAAAGCTGGAGAAGCGGGCTCAGAAGTGTCTGGTGGTGTTGAAGAGTCTAAACAAAAAAATAGTTCTACAGAACTTCGCTAGCATGTTATGCTAACTGTTGCCACACRCATGGCTCAACACAATAGGCAGCTAGCAAACTAGCCACTTAACTCAACAGCCAAAATAAACACAGACCCACAAGACCTCTTTAACGTGATTGAGAAAAGTCAAAATTGGTAGAATTTAAAAAAAAAACACCACAAACTCACCATCTTCTACCATTCTCTCCAGCAAGTGGGAGGCAGAGTCCAGGTAGGGTGATTTGTCTCCTGTTACTGGAGGGCCGCTGTCCAAAAATCTGGTCCATTTTGTCAAAACACCGCCAATAGCCTACATGCCACGGACATCCGGCCCAGCTCGTCACTCGGCTTTAGTCTACGCTGTAATTTACACTCTAACAAGGTTTTACTTTTCATAAAACTCGTGACAGTCACGTAAAAACATTTCATATAACACAAATGCGCACGCACATACCTACCTTTGTACCGGCTGCTGTGTTAGCTTCCTGCTAGCTGTCATGTGGAGGAGGTCTTTCCTCTCTCGGTCTTGGCAGTAAAAGGGGACAAATGTACATTTCCCTTTTGTACCTCCGTCTTTCATTTCTGATGCTGACTCTTGAATATCCTCAGGTTAGAAATGCTGATTACAAACACAAGCGTGAACTTTTAAAGAAAAGTTTTCCCTGTAATGCTATGATCCTCTGCTGTCACCTCCTCATCAAGAGGAAAAAGGATAAAAACTAACTACTGAATCGTTCTGCTGGTTAGTGGACACAACGACACACAACAGAACTCATGTTTTATACCAGTAGATCACAGATGCTTTAACTTTTGTGACTTTTTCACAGACTAGTACTAGGAGCTAACGCTAAAAACATAGGCAATAAGCAGGGAGTGGAAGTGAGGAGCGTGGCAAGAATTTTACCAGAAATACGTCATTAATGACCGTGGTAAATAGGCTATTCTTCCGTCCTCGTCCACTTCAGCCATTGTGGTCTTTTAGGTCGTATTCACACCTGATAGTCCGGTAGACTCGGTTCGATTGGGGACCAAAACTGCAAGCTGTTTTTACGTTTTCTGTTGGTGCGGTTTGAATTTACACTGCACTTTCTCAACCGAACTAAACCCTGTTAACAACCTGTTCCCGCCCTCACCTGTGGGGGCGCTGCAAAGAACCACTAAAGGAATCAACATGAAAACCTCAGAAGAAGACATGGAGCAGCTTCCTTCTTCACAAAATGTAAACAAACAATAGTAACGTTACATTTTAGTGATTATAGGGTTTATTTTTGGTTTTTGGCAAATGTGCTAAACAAATAGTCTTCAATGAGCTCAGCATGAGAGGAAGAGATGAGAAGGATGCCTTGTGTTTTGCACACAAGGCGGCTGAGGAAGCTCCGTGTTAATCAAGTAGGAGCGCGTCCAGCTCCACAGTTAGGATGTCCACCTTATTCAGTCGTCCAGCGAGGTGTTTACTAGAGGTGACCTGGAATAGTCGCTGATTCGACTGTTTGGTTCGGAGGACTCTGATTCGGCTATGAACGTCATGGTCGAATGTTGTTTTTTAATCAAGATCGTACCATTCTGACTACATGGGGGTGCCCAAGGTTGCTAAGCATTAGTTACATTGAAAGTCTTTGTTTTCATTATATATAGCCTTTTGTCAAACAAAATCATCCTAATTTCTGGTAATAAAAAATGAAATGTGTGCATTTAAGCAATAGGCTTCTTCCTTACTTCACATTAATAAATCACCCACTGCAGTGGTACAATCCACATGAGCAGAGCTGAACACGCT
>NW_013952872.1:195191-198053 GCF_001266775.1 Austrofundulus limnaeus
CCTCCAAGAGACGCTCTTTAAAGTTTGACTCCATTTCATCCACAAATGACACCGATTCTCAACTTTGTCTGCTTGGTGTCGCATCCAGAACAGTACTCGCCAGTGCGCACCGTGAACACGGGCGTAAAAAACTGATCTCTGCACGGACCAACCCGGCGGACCTCCACGGAGCGAAGTACGCCTGAGTATGATGAATAWATATGTGGGGGATCCCCGTTTATGGTGCTCTAGGGGGAAAAAATGATTAGACTATTAGTTGACTAAAAGGCAAAATCTGACGAATCAGATTCAACTATGAAAAYMCTTCGTTGAAGWCACCTCTAGTATTTACACTATATAAGTAAATTTATTACTGTTATTACTCAGAACATCATGCGGTATAGTCCACTTCCTGCTTTTGGAKCGGTCTGTGTTCCGCTTAGCGTTCACACWTGCAATCGAACAGCACCAGAGTTCGTTTCAATCGAACCGAGACCTACGTTTTCAGGCGGACCAGAGTTGGATTACACRTTCACACCTCCACAAACGAACCRGACTTTCCAGGCAAACGAACTAGAGTTCAATTAAAGCGGACTAAACAGTGMAGGTGTGAATACGACCTTATAGACCGGTCAGCTCCTTCAGCTTCTCCCGACATTGTTTTGAGGTCCGGGTGAAGCCGGCCGCGGTGTCATCCCGACACGCTTAAAAACCTTCACGTGCTGCCATCGAGCTCCTTCTGGACACGCTCGGCCGCAAGAAAGTTAAAAAAACCTGATCTCATCGTTTGACCGCGCAACGGGGGCTTGGGTCAAGACATTCTGCTGTTAGCTGAATGAAAACAAAATGTCAGTGGTACGCTGCAGTCGTGTTGATGACTCGCCATGCTGTCCTGCCCCCGCTGCAAACAAACCAATCATGATCAGCAGTACATGACGTCAAACTGGGCCGATCACACCGGCCCAGTTTGAACCTCGCCTGGCCAGGTTCCAGAAGTCGGGCTGGAGCCGGCCCTCAAATGGACATGCAGAAACCTGGAACCCAGGTTAGAAGCCGAGGAGGGCCGGGCAGTGTGTAAACGCCTTGTGACCYCCTGAGCAGTTTAGACCTGCATCACTTCTAAATGTCTGAAACAAACCCAAACAGTTCATCTGCACGAACAGAACCTCCAGTTCAAAGCTTGAAACTGGTTTTATAAAAGTTCTCAGGTGGAACAAACGTCTTCAGCTACAGAACTGAAACAGTTCTTGAATCCTTCTGGGTTTTAATGTCCTGAATGACTGAGGATTTTAACCTTTTTATATTTAAAAAGACATTTTTCTCTCTGTATCTTAATGAAGTTGTTTTCTGTCTCTTTTCCTGCAGGTGGAACCGAGCCAAGTTATCTCTGGCRCAGAGGAAGAACCGGGTCGCCCAGAAAAAGGCCAGCTTCTTACGAGCGCAAGAACAAGAAGCAGGGGACGGTTAGGGGCTGAAATACCACGCTTCAAATAAATCTGTCCAACTCAAACATCTCTGTCTGCCTTATTTTACTCCTCGTTCATTTAGAATAAATCAAACACGAGCTGTAGTGATTCACCTTTTATTTGTGCAAAACCTCTGCTGGTTTCTGTCAGAACTCAGCAGTGATGTGACGGAGAAATGACCTGGTAGTTAATCAACGATGGAAAAGGTTTCTAGCAGCACCCATTGGAAATAACAATCAGCATTTATGGCACAATATTACATTCTGTGAGAAACTAACATTCAGTTTTACCATCATGTTAAACATTGATTCACATTAAAACAGCCTCAGTTTTACAGATCAGGTGTGTGAAGGACTCCTGAGATGAAATGATTCAAACTAGCTGCAGTTTGTTTCTGCAGCAGCAACATCAACACTTGATTTATAAAAACAAAAACAATCTGATGCATTAGTTCAGTGAGGCAGATCAAATCAAACAAGATAAAATGAGCTCTGCACATTTTCACATCCCTGCTTGGAAAGCTGTTTTTTTGTGGTTCCAGAGGTCTGCTTGATTTTTCTTCATAATTAGGACGACTTCTGTTTGAGCTGAACCGTTTTCAGCTCGTTATGAGGAAACATCAATGTCATTAAGAGGAAATGTCAACTTTTYACCAACTGGGAAAAAAACTGCAGGCTCACAGAGAGAGTCAAGTTTCTGCTCAATTATTTTTTGTAGCTACTTATTAAAAAAAGGCTAAAAAAATTCAAATATSTCATTTAAACTATCCTTTGGAAAGATATATGTTGGTAAAATGCTGTTTTTAACACTGGCTGCTTGTTTCTCCACAGACCACTGGGATTTAATCCTCAGTGATGTGATGATGGGTCACATTCAGTCCCTCAGTCTCAAGTTAAACCTGTAACATTCAATATAAGAGTCAGAAGGTGAAGTAAGTGTGTGTGTGTGTGTGTGTGTGTGTGTGTGTGTGTGTGTGTGTGCGTGCTGTGAGGCAACGCCTCTACAATCATTTATTTATTAAAGAAACTCTCCAGACCAAACTGGCTCTGTGAAGAAGTCAACCTGAACTTGTTCCCTGTAGAACCTGAGGTCTGGACCTGCTGGGTTTCTGTTAGAGAGCTGAACTCAGGATCACGTGGGTCAGACCCTGAAGCAGCACCGACCATCACACTACCACCACCGTGCTCGACTATCAGGAGGTTTGTGTTGAAATGCAACATTAGTTTAACTCCTGCAGTAACTGAAGGTTTCTGAAGTATTACTGTGGTGAAGGTTCATCACTCATCCTTCTCAGCACTTCTTCCTGTCAGGGTCACTGATGTCCATGTCCAGCAGTCCTATGAGGGGCGGGGCCCGGGACAGTCCAGTCCATCACAGGGTCATATAGGCGACCCATCACATCAAAACAATGATTGAG
>NW_013952872.1:199683-201021 GCF_001266775.1 Austrofundulus limnaeus
ATTTAGGTGGCTAGCTAAACATTTAGCTCAAAACTAAATATTTAAGTCACAAGTTAAATGTTTAGCTTGTTAACTAAATATTTAATTTGTAAGTTAAATATTTAGGTGGCTAGCTAAACATTTAGCTCAAAACTAAATATTTAAGTCACAAGTTAAATGTTTAGCTTGTTAACTAAATATTTAATTTGTAAGTTAATTATTTAGTTTATAAACGATATTTATAAACATATGAATCATGTGGTGAAAAACTGACTTTGAAAAATAAATCTGTTCTTTTTTTCTTATAAAAAGTCTAAATAAACACAAATATTGGTGGTGTCGTTTGTAAAGTTACACAGTCAAAAATTATGTGCAGTGAAGTTCTTATAAAACTAAAGATATTTTGGGCCCTAAACTTCAGAGAGTGGAACAGAAGAGGCAGGACCACCATGTTTGTTGGACAGAAAYGACTCCAGCGTGGTTCCTGCTCCACAGCAGGACGTCACGAGTCCTTGGTGTGGGAGATCTGTCTCCACAACAGAGCTTTCAGGTTGTTGAGGATCAGCGAGTGCTCCATGTTCATCTGCCCAGCGTGACCCCTGAGAGCCATGCAGGCGTACAGCTGCCGTTCCAGCTCCTCCCGCATCCCGGGAGGCGCCCCACGCAGGAGGTAGTCCTTCAGCGCGCCGCACGCCTTGGCCAGGTTGGGCTGGACGGGCTCCTCCCTGCACCGCCTCTCCAGCGGGTCGCAGGACGTCCTGCAGTCCGCCCCGTACACRCAGTCTGCGTCCGACTCGCACTTCAGGACCCGCACGTTGCGTCGGAACTCGTCCTCGGGAACCAGCACTCGCGCGTCGGTCAGACGCAGCTCGTGGCGGTCCGTGTAGCCGAAGTGAGCTGCGGCGAAGTCGCAGATCAGGAAGCTGCCGTAGGTGCCGTGGAAGACGTCCTCCACCAGCTCCAGCAGACCCATGGAGATTTTGACTTTGTGAGGCCACGACGGCGTGAACCACTGGTCCATGGTGCGCTGCAGACCACCAGGSACCCAGGAAACAAGGGGCCAGGGCAGCGAGAACCCATACAAGGGTCCATAAGGGACTCGCTCCGTCATGTAGAGGTCTCCACAGAAGCCAAGGAGGCGAGGAGTGTGTCCACGGTCCTGGAGCAGCAGGCCCAGCAGTACCTCAACACAAACAGGACAAACCTGTGTCACCACAAAGACTAAAGTCAGCCTGAAGGCTTCTCTCTGGTTACATGAGAAGACTCTAAATTAATTGTTTATTGTTTAAATATTAAAAAAAAATCACCAAAACCAGTCAATCTGAACAACTACAGGAAAAAAAATACAGAAATAAAATA
>NW_013952872.1:201923-206112 GCF_001266775.1 Austrofundulus limnaeus
TAGAAAATGTTTTATTTTATGTAATATTGCAATAGTTTTTGACATTTTAGCTTTTACATTTTCAATATGAGCTTTCCAATCCAATTTGTAATCAAGTGTCATTCCTAAAAATATAATTTCCTACACTTTCTATTTCAGTATTATTTATCTTCAGTTTTATATCATTTTTATTCCTTTATCACTAAATACAATATATTTAGTTTTATCGTGCTTTAGTAATAGTTTATTTTTGTCACACCAAATCTTTAAAACCTTTAATTCTATTTCCATTATATTCAGAAGCCGTTCCAAACTATTACCAGAGCAACATAATGTAGTATCATCAGCAAATAAGGTGAATGTTAGTAATTTAGATACATTGCAAAGACCATTTTTATAAAATAAAAAAAGTTTTGGACCCAGTACAGACCCTTGTGGTACTCCACAGGTAACATTCAGTAAATTAGAATACACATTATTTATTTGTACATATTGATATCTATGATCCAAATAACTTTTTATCCATGAATGTGCTAATCCTCTCACACCATATCGTTCCAGTTTATTTAACAGTAAGCCATGATCTATGGTATCAAAAGCTTTTTTGAMGTCTATAAACACTCCAACAGTAAACTCCATTTGCTACATCTTCTACTAACTGCATCACTGCYATTGAAGTTGATCTTTTTGCTCTAAACCCATTCTGACAGTCAGATAATACTAAATGTTTTTCCAATGTAAAGAAATTTAGTGGTATTGTTGATCAGGAGGTGATTAAAAATGTTACCAGGGCCTGAACAACTGAACTAAAGCTGTGCTGGATTATTGTAAATCTTTATCTTGGTGTCTGAAAAACTCCACGTATATTTGGAAGAGATCATATTTCTCCAGTTTTAGCTTCTCTCCACTGGCTCCCTGATAAATTCAGAATAGAATTTAAAATATTACTCCTAACATTTAAAGCTCTTAACAACCAAGCTYCATCATATATTAAAGTGTGCTGCTGCCACCTGTTTGGGTGGAGAATTACCAGTAAAAATGATTCTGTCAAACTGCTCTCATAATCAGTAGCACCTATGCAGAACAGGTTACCAGCAGTGGTGGGCACGAGTCCCCTGAAGAGCTACAGTGCTAATTGTGGACCTAAATTTCTCATTTGCTCTTTAGGGTTTTTTCTAAAAAAAATTTTAACTGTGTGCAGATTTGTGCTTTCTAATTTTAAAATCCAGTAGAGCTAAATAAATTATTTCATCAAGTATTGATCAACATTATGCTTAACAGCAGAGGGAGAAAGCTGTCTCAAGTTAATATAATGTAGACCAGGGGGTCACCACACTTTGAGACTAGGAGCTACTTCGAGTAACACGAAGGGCTACTTGATACAAACATAAATTTGCAYGGCTCAACTTTAATTATAGTATAATTTAKAATATATTTACACATGTAAATATTTGACTCCCTGATTAAATCTCAATGTTAAAGTCAAAGAGTTGTGTATGGGAATCTGTAGCGCCGAACACAGTCGTGACCCGGAAGTGACTCATACGAAAACGTTGGTGAGTGAAAATAGAAGTTTACATTTCAATAACTATAAATTATTTATTTYGCTTATAAGAAAACATATATACGATATATTGTCAAACATTTATAACATTTTCTTTTGTTATTTTATTTTTGTGTACCAAAAATACAGAGGGGTGGCGAACCAGCGCCCCCTACTGACCAGCAGCCACTGGCTGTAACTGGAGCCATAACATAATTAGGGAAAAGTTTAAATTCATGCTCTTATTTTGAAGTGTAGATGGTTTCCTGTTCTCCGTGTTTTTGCTTCCCGTCAATCCGTCCTGTACCCAGAATGCATCACTTCAATTCTCCAATAAACAGTTTAAATTACTAATATATCCTACATGCTTTCTGACTGAAGCCCTACCATAACCATAAGAAAATGACCAAGAAGCAGCAGAACTAGCAATCCTCAACAACTGTTTATTTATCACCATGAACCAAAAGTCTGTTTCAACAAATCACCTCCCCAAACTGCAGTGATATGTGCAACACTGTAAAAGTAAAGTGAAATGACTCTAGTCTGCAGTATTACACAAGAGTGGCTCATGTTATCACTGGAATATACTCTGGTGAACTCTGAGTCAATTTTGCTTTTTACTATTAGCTTCTGCTAAGATTTATTGAGAGTAAGTGCTTTAGAACTTGTGCAACTGACTTTTGAATTAGCGCTGCCCACCACTGGTTTAGGGATGGGAYAAATGGCTCTTTAAAGGGATCTGAATCTTGGGGAGCCGTTTGTTTCATAGAGCTGTTCAAAAGAGCCGTTCGATTTTGAACGTATTAAGTTATCACGTAGGGAAATACGGCATCACGTAGCCGTACGTAATGACATAATCCCGTCACGTGGGTGGAACCATGTGATTTGTCAAGCGGAAACCCCCTCCCCCTTCCCATGAGCTTCTGTACTCCACAACTCCGCCTGTTTTCTGTGAAAAAGCAAAGCGGGAGCGATTTAAGTTTGAAAAAAAAAAAGATTATATGAGGAATAAAAGAAATAAAACTACAAATGGCTCGTTACTGCCCGCGATTCGGCTCCTATCGTTTGTTGTAAAGAGCCGTTCAAAAGATTCGGATCATTTGCGAACGTCACATCTCTACACTGGTTACAAGCAAAGCAACGGTAGGGGTAGCCAACAGGGTGGCTGGTATTAAATCCACCCCTGGCTCTGCCATTGGTGGCACCGTGTTTTACAAATAAATTGTGAGATACCTCATCCATTTGTAGTAGAGCCCACATTGATCGGGCTTCTTGTAACGACACTCGTCCATCTTTGTTGCCGTCTGCGACAGAGAGGATCTGGCTGACGAGGGTCGCGAGGTTGGTGTGCTCTCCAAGCTTGAACTGGCAGACAGAGAAGACACGTCAGGCCTTCATCATGGATTTAATSTGATCGGATGTTTTATTACTCAAACACTTCCCACCTTGAGGTGGTTGAAGACCATCTCTTTGAACTTCTCCACTGAGGTGCCTCTGGTAGGCTTGTCGAACATGAGGGCCTCTCTTCGTGGCTCTGGTTCTTCTCCCAGCTCATAGTGCACCACCTTTCCCAGATTGCAGCGGATAATCCCACTTTGCTCTCCCCAGCCTCCTGTGTACACCTGATACAAAGGCAACAATGTCACAAAACCAACAAATAAAAACTAAAACATACAAYTGTAAATGTAAAAGTAGTTACAAAAATATAAAGTAACAGAAAGCACACCTACCTGGTTATTTGTTAGTGTAGACAGACACCTGCCCAGGTAAAGTGTTTCTTTGTCACACAGACTGGCGCAGGCTGAGCCATCAATGATCCCCCTCCTATATTTATCACACTTTGGAGGAAACATGGAAAACCTGATTATTCAGGTTTAGGTAAAAGTAGAAAACATCCTACAAATATTTCAGTTSAGAGGTTTTAAAAATCAGGGTAATAATAAAAAAAAAAAACCTCAGATGAACAACAGAATATAGTAAAGTGGCAATATTTGTTAAAAACTATGAAAAAATACAAACTGTCTGTGTTATGGATTAATTATGTATATCTGTTCTACCTTGACACCGTCCAGTAATCATATCTCATGATAACTAGTTTTGGCTGTTTTAATCTATCGACCCAGACTTCAAGACTCCAGCAATGCATGACCTCTTTTATTCTGATAAGGTGTTTCCAGGCTGACAGTCCTGTTATTGGTTAGGTGGTTACAGTTGTYTAAATGTGATYGGTTGTAAGCATGTTACATGATGTTATACTGTATTATCGGCTGCTCTACGCTGAGGAGCCAGCCACAACTCGACAGACTTAGCYGATTGACTTCTGCTTTGTTGTTGCTCAKATTAAATCATTTGACGACCATACACGCAGACTTTCTGTGCATTTATTCCAACGTGTTTCTGCATTCTTGGTAAATCTTGCCACCACAGTCTGAAAAACTAATACTTTGAAGTGTTTTCTGCAAGACTGTTTCTCACATGGCTGTGGAGRGAAGTGGGCCCACTCCTCTTTAAAACCTTGCTTCAGTTCAGTGAAGTCCCTGCTCCAAGCCTACTATCAACACCTATCTTTGAAGGGATCCTTGATTAGTTGTAACTTTAGACTTTATTTGATAAACATTTATTTTAACTGTAAAATAAAGACTGTAAAAATACTGTAGGATGTTTAGT
>NW_013952872.1:206791-218226 GCF_001266775.1 Austrofundulus limnaeus
GGTTTTCAGTCAGCACTATGGTGTGGTTGTACGGTCTTTTCCCWCACATTTTAGTCATTCAAACATTGATGTACTTTCTATCTGGTTATAAACATGAAATGAAGTAAACGAACACGTCTCAGTTTCTTTTCTCCCTGTTGCATGATGCATGCTACATTGTTAGGAAATGACCTTCCCCATCCTGGATTGATGGGCTGCTACAGTTGCTTCTTAAAGGTTTTTGCAGAGGTCTTTCCTCTCACACCCAGGAAACTGCAAAAACATTTGCTTTTAAAGACGTTCAGCTAATAAACATTTAACATTTAATTAAGCACCGGTTTGCTACTGACCTCTCGTTTTTTGCACTTTTTGGCTCAGTTTTAGTGTAATAATTAAATATTCAATACAAAATGCAGTTTAGTGTGTAATGTCTTGTTTCATCAGAGGTTGTTATTTACCTCACTGTAAGACCTGATGGGTTATTCTGTAGTAAGTGAAACATGAGTAATGTTTATTTAGATGCAKGCTGTTTATCTCTACAATCACTCACGATGGCGTTCTTGCACTCGTGTCCTCTGCACAGCTCTGTGTAGGCTGTGTACTGCAAGTAGAGCACCCAGCTGCCCACCAGCACGGTCAGCCACGTGAGGAACAGGTACTTCACCCGCACGAAGGAGATCCGAGCCTGTGAGRGACGAGCAAAGACAAATACAGATCCTAAAATGAGTCTGAACAGAAACATGCAGATACTAAAAGAAAAACAATCCTCTATAGTTTACATCATTAAAGTGCCTGTATAAAAGTGCACATGTGCAACAATAAGCTCATTAAAATGTGATTTTGAAGCTGGACATATTTTATCTCCGGAGTGAGTTCTCTTTGTTTTTAAGGTTGGTTACARTAAATCAAATTACTGTCAGAGTCACAGGATGCAGCTATCACAAGTCTTTAAATACCTCGAACAGACTTCCTGTTGTTTCTGTAAACACTGTCAGTAAATTATTTGTCACGATGACAGAAGTACACAACTCTGGCTGGTTCTGTAAAGGAGTATTCCACCCTTTAACTACACCAGGGAACTAGCATGATCAAATATACATAAATTCAACTCAATTCAATTCAAAAATACTTCATTGATCCTAGAGGGAAATTAGGTAACATTTAAGTTACAGTTCAGAACACCCATTCAGAAGAACAAACTTAGGAGAACAGGTGCTCTGGGTCATGCAGCCACTGACCCTACACAGAGCAGGATCATCGTCATGAAGACATCACGAGGAGGCGCTACCTTAACAGAAAAACTAAAAACCACACAAGGGAAGATGAGGAAAAAACAAAAACAAAACATCACATATCATCAATGTGACACACTATGGTGYTTATAAAAAACCTCTGCATAGAGCACATTTATTAGCCAGAGGAGTAAGTGAGTTTAGGGGTGTCTGTATCTGAAGACATGAGTGTTGGATGCACTTGTGTGAATATCTGAAGAATGATCCCGAAGAATCCAGTCCGCAAAACTGTGACATTTTGGTGTTTCCACCCCCCCACCTCCTTGATTGGTGGCAGCGCTGACCAACCACACCTGTGTGCAATCTGGCTCATCTACTCCAGGCTTCTTAAGGCAGTGCCAAAGACCAACTCAGCGCTGGAGCATAGCCTCTTATTTGGTATGAGCTCAGCCCACCACTTGTTACTCTCTCATAGAGTTTTGTATTATCTGTTTTTTGTACTTACCTGTTTTCAGGAAATAGTTCTCCAGTATGTTTTTGCCTGCCGCCTTGAACTCCAAGCCTCTCACCAGTTTSTCATGCGCTGCCTCCAACGACTCACTGTAAATATCCACGCACCTGTAAATACTCACCTTGGAAATCCTACCTTTGTGGACCAACTCCTCCATGCTTCATCTCCTTCCCCAAACTGTAAGAACCTACCTGCTGCACTCGCCTGTTTAAGTAATTTTCTGGAAAATTATCAAGTACTCACCTCTACTACCGTTCTGTTCCAGGTCCAGACCCCAGATCCCTCCTGCACCTGTAAAAATAAAAATCACTTACCTTTTATCACTTGCCTCCGTCTCTGTTTGTCGCTGGTACTGCTCACGTTGACCCTAAACCTGTATTGCTGACAAAAACCAGCTCAGCCATAGTTCAGAATATTGATGTTAACTGTTCTTTCTGTACGGCCTTCAGCCTGCTCCAGGAACCAGATCAGATGGGTGGGGGCAGAGCCTCAGTCGACGTCAGCATCCAGGAAGATTTAGTTCCACAGCTCAAGGCCGTTGTAGGGGAGAGACAATTCTGTAATCAGTTGTTTTGGGAACCGAAGAGTCAGGCAGACAATAACAATTTTCCATCTACTTTAATGTCTGCTGGCACATCTCAAAGTGGCAAATCCAATCAGACAAATAGTGTGGACAATTCCGCCCAGCCGATTTATCAGCTTCTCCAAGATCAATTCCATCTGGCCAACAAAGTCCAGGGACCACAGCCGGCCCACAACCCTCATCAGAACTGTGTGCAGACCCGAGTCCAGCTCACTCAAGACAAATGTCCAAGTGCTGATAGTATGGCAATCCATCAAATTGGTCAGTAGGGATGACAAATCGTCCCTATTTTCTGATCATAAGATCATGGTCGCTGGCTATCACCGATAGACGATCCAATTGGCTGATAAGGCATGCGCAGTTACGTTGTTTAAAAAAAAGCAAGCAGGTCTGCTTATAAGCGACGGCTTCTTTTTTTCTAAAGTCGCTTGTAAATTCTGTGGTTATTGGATGTTCGTGTTCACACATACCTTTCATAGTTCCTGAGACCCCCGCGCCGAGCTCCTGGGAAACCCTCCTCCCCGCTGCACGTCACTACAGGGGATTTCTACCTGGAGGGAATCCAATGCGGGGAAAAAAGTCCGACACTCGTCACTTGATGTTGTTTATCCACAAACTGGTCCAGGATTAAGCTCAAAAGTTTTTATCAGTTATTATTGGTCAGGCAGCCATGAAATGAATAGCTACCGACRATGTTTTGTAGAACACCAGGAGACCACCCAGCCAATCTGTAGAATCCAGTGATCAGAATCCAGATGTAAATCCAGAACAGAGAAGAACAGAGGTCCCACCTTCAACATGTCCTCCCATGGAAGAAGAAGAAAAAACTTTGTTCCAAAAAGTTTTATTGAGAGACCAGCTAACCAAGTCCATAAAAATAAAAATATCCATAATTTCTGGTTTCAGATGAAAAATGTAGAGAATCTCCAAGCAGCAAAGCAGGGAAAGATAAGGAAGAAGCATCTTACTCCTCTGAGAGCAGAAGAAAAAAAACAAACAAACAAACAAACAAACAAAAAACGTAACATTTCTATGAATATAGGTAAAGCACATCACCTGCTGCATTTAATGCCTGAGATCATCGGATGATGAGAAATGACAAAGTTGTAGCTGCTTTATTCAAACCTTGAAAAAGAACTTTATGCACAATCTCATGTGACATCACAAGATATCCCACTCAGGCTATGAGATGTGATTGACTCTCAGCTACTTTCACAGCAAATCTTGGCTCAATGTGCAAAACTGACAGATTTAGATATTTCTGTGTTTGAAAATGACCTGTGGCAATCACGTTATATTAGATCAACTTCAAAAATTTCTACAATTTGTAGATGAACATTCAAGAATTTGTAAAAAAAATACAATAAATTTTATCCAGTGATTCATGAAATATTTTATTAACAGACATACAAATGGGAAAAACATTTTCTTTACTTTTTAGCAGTGAGTGATAATCTATAATCTGAACTTTCATGCAGTTACGTACAGAGGGATTCTTGTGCAGAGCTTCCAAACAGACAGAGAACAAAATACGGTATTAAACACTTAAATATAAGAATAGAGTGATACAAATCAACCAACATAATAAATAACTAAGCACTCGGAGAATGCAAACCTCTGCCAAGACCAATTTCCCCCATCCTGTAATAGAGTTACAAAGGGGCACACCAATACTACAGTGCCACCTGCTGGACACTTTGAAACCCGCACCCTATGAAAGCATCACAGCTTTGCCGATCTCAGAGTGTTAAAAGAAAAAAAATTCCTGTATCCGCATCGTGATCCRGAACATCACCAAAATTTAAAGATGTGTTCTTTGGCCCAGTATCCACGTGTTGTAAATGTCAGGACAATCCGTCCACAAGTTTTTGAGTAATGTTGTCCACAGACGGGCCAAAAGACAGACCGACATACGAGACCGAAAACATTACCTCGCCCTTGGTGGAGGTAATAAAGCAGCAGACAGGTAAGTATTGCACTCTGAGTATTTGGTCATCCAGCATGACTCCTGGTTTACYGTCTGTCTGACTAACAGGAAAGAAGCTTTTCTGAAACTTGGTTCTGTTATGTAGCCGTCTGCTCCTCCTCAGGCTGTAGGGAGGGTTTTCCTGCTTGAGGAAAAACTGAGCAGGAAGGAGTTTGACTTTAATTATTTGGGGAGATTATCTTTTACAAACAACCCTGTAAAAACATCTTCCTTTGTGTCGTTCCAGTTTAAGAAGCTACAGCCATAGGTGGATCAGTCATAATTGTTCTCACAACTTTGGAGAGTCTTCTTCATTTGTGTGTTGTTGTGGTACTACAGAGATGCTCGTGGTGGGGTTGTCACCACCAGGCTCCTGTAGACCACTGTGAGGGCAGGAGAGTGGGGTTCACAGACCAGCTCAATGTGATGAGATGTAAAGATCAATGAACTTATGACTGTCCACCCTGGTGAGGGGGAGCAGCTGAGGAGCTCCCTTCCAAGGTGATAATAACTTCCCAGGTCTTTTCTACTTTGAGGATGAGGTGGTTCTCCTCTCCGTAGGCCAGAATACTTCTGAACTCCACCCTTTACTCGGTCTTATCTCCTCCCTAGATGAGGCCCAACATGGTTGTTCAACAGCATATATGATGATGGCTGTGTCATTGGAGACACGGGSGTGGGTGTAAAGAGTGAGGAGCTTGGAGGTCCAGTACTGACTGTCAGCTCCCATCCTTACAACCTGTGGTCTGTGTATGAGAACATCTAGGATCAACTGCAGTCAGGACCCCACGCCTATTACCAAAAGTATTCACTCACCAGCCTAGACTCACACGAGCTTTAGTGACATCATTCCTGATCCACAGGGTTCAATACGATGTTGGTCCACCCTCTGCAGCTAGAACAGCTTCAATTGAAGGCTGTCACAAGGTTTAGGAGTGTTTATGGGGATTTTTGACCGTTCTTCCAGAAGCACATTGGTCCATATATACATACTGATGATGGACAGAAGGCCTGGCTCTCAGTCTCTGCTCTAATTCATCCCAGAGGTGTTCTATCAGGTTGAGGTCAGGACTCTGTGCAGACCAGTCCAGTTCCTCCACACCAGACTGACATCCATGTCTTTATGGACATTGCTTTGTGCACAGTCATTTGAATGGGTGAGGAAATACTTTTGGCAATATGTTGTATCTGTTATCAGTTTTCCAGACCAAACACAAACGATGAGTACTACTAAATCACTCTCGCCACTCTTGGTTTAAATTTTTGACCATTTGTTTTTATTTTTAACTGTTTTTTAAACAAATTATTTCATGAACATCTGGAAATATTTGAATCAACATATTGTAAATAATTATTGGATGTACTGTACATTTATAACTAACTTTGGGTCAAAACAATGCAGCTCTGTGACCATCTTGAACTGGGCTAACACCAAAAGTTAATCAGTCATAGATGTACATACAATGAATATCTCCTGACAGTTTTATTAAAATCTATCCAGTTTTTTAATTAAACGTTTTGCTAAAAGACAGAGTTGACTCCAAATATTTAGGAACCAAATGTACAGTGATGTTGCACAATCATTTTGTGCTTGGACTGTAACGGTCACTCACCATTAAAGATAGTGTTCGAGATAATTATCCCCCACCACCACCACCTTTTATCTTATTTTATGATATTGCCTGTGTTGTATTATGACCATTCATTATTAATAATTGTCTCCTTGGGTAGAAGTATATTTTCTTACTAACTATGCTGTTGGCAGAAAAAAATTCAATCTGAAATAATAATTTAGGTGCATCGGGCACAGCTGAGAGGAGGAGATAAAAAGATCAGGAAGTGACTATGTTTTGTTTTTTTGTTCCTTGGGTGCCCACCTGAGCAAGGAAGTTTGGCGTGTGGCCGATGCCATGGACGTGAACTGTATGTCTTTTCTCACCTGGGACTGAAGGGGGGGCACATTAACAACCATCAGAAATCTCGTGAGATTGTTTCTTTTGTTTTGGGCGCACTGATTTTGCCTTTTGATTTTTACCTCTGCCAAGGAGGTAATGTTTTCGGTCGCGTATGTCTGTCTGTCGGTAGGTCTGTGGACAACATTACTCAAAAACCTGTGGACGGATTGTCATGACATTTACAACAAATGTGGGTACTCGCCCAAGTAACACACCATTAAATTTTGGTGATGTTTCGGATCACAATGCGGACACAGAATTTTTTTTTCCTATTAATCCTCTGAGATCGGAAACCTGTGATGCTTTCACAGGGCTTCTGTAAAAAACAGTGAGAGCTTTCAGTGTTCATTTGAACTGGATTACACAGCACTGACTTCAARCTTTATAAAAGTAATGTTAAAACCAGATGTAATGATGAATAATTCTTGCCATAATGTGCACATTTTTATGCATTTGGTGCGCATTTAGAGAAAGTCTTCTAACCAGGAAATAAATGAAACCTATTTTTCCCATTTCTTCAAACACACATGACACACWTGGATTTTATTCTGAAATCAGAAGTTTCAGAAAGTCAAGATGCAGTTTCAACCCGACTTCCACAGAATGACTTATTTTGCTCAGACTTCTACATATATCACTGGATTTATTGTGCGATCGCGCATTTCCTGCGCTTTCTTCTCTGAGCTCCTCACACTGGACGGGACGAGACCAAACCGGTTTGGAGGCAGGGAGCCGACCTTCTACCACACTTAAGGCGAGGTGGAGAAAGCGGGCCCTCCTCTGAACGCATCCAGAAGAGTCCGGTCTGCTTTGATTTAGGACCTCTTCCAGGGACCAGATGAGAAACAAAAATCTTTTGTGGATCTGGTAAAAAAAAAAGCTTCCATCCAGCTGTAACTTGTTCAGTGGGGTTTACACCGCTCTGTTTTTATTTTTGACACTTCCAGTCACCGGTGCCTCTGAGCGCTCATTCTCTGAGTTAAAACTCACCACTTTTAATGAGCCTCAAAATTCCACAATTTTAGCAAAAAATAAAATAACATAAAATAGTCCGTATCACATGCGCGGGGAGTGGGTACACAGGCGGACTGTCGGCCGTGGGTTTCAGCACCTGTGCAGGGCAGAGCCCCGGGGCAGAGCAGGAAGAAATGAGGAGGGGAGAAATTATAGTGGCAGAGCAGGTTGGAAGACGGTTTTTTGATGTTATTTATTGATTTTTAACGTCCTACAGGCTCTGAAATGTTAAGTTTGAAACTACGTTTTCATAAACTCCATAAAACTTAAAAATATTTGGGAGATTGGTCTGTTAACTTCAGTTTACCTGCAAAATGAGGAAAAAATGACAGACAGTCCGACATGCTCCACTTGAGACACAGTGGGACAGGAGAGACTGAGAGGACTCATGTTGTCCAGAATAAGAGATTAAAGAGCATCACAGACGAGTTCTCGGAGCACAAGGCTCGTCGTCTATCCTTCAGTAGTGGTGAGTAGCTACTTCTTTTTGAAAACGTGTTTGTGAACATGTGGGCCGCTGTGSCAGTGTTACTGACCTTTAGCTACTGATAGRGACAGGCTCTGAGCTGAAAAAGATAAAGCTGGTGTCAAAATGACCCGACCACTATCTGTGGTGCTGAACTGTTTTGAATTGTTGTTGTTTTATAGCTGAATGATTTTTTGTTCTTGGTTTGTTTTACTTCATGTCCCTTTGATGGACTTCACAATAACATAGTCTCTCTGTGGTGCTGTAAGTGTGTAAGACCTGCTGTTGCAGCCATGTGTATGTTGTATAAAATGATGTCATCATGAGCTTTATTAATTGGTATAAAGGGCCCGGTCATTTGCCCCGCCCCCGGCCTAGCTCTGATTTGTTCAGCGAGTGGCCTCTGTTTTTTGTTTGGTTTACACTTTTTTGTATGTATCTGCATTGTTCAGAGGGGAGATAACTGTCCAGTGTTCTGGTCTGCTGTACCAGGAAGCACTTTATAAAGAGAGTCAAACCATTACAAACTCATACAAGCAGATAAAACAGACGTTTTACATGGTGAAATGTGACTGATGAAAACTTAGCTTAATCCCACACCAGTTTGACCATGAATAACGTCAGGTGATGAGTCTGACTTTTCCCTTTTATTCCACATTGGACTCCACCAAGAAGAAACCCCGTGCATACTGCTGCTTAAATGTTCACTACGCCAGAACTTATTCAGCAAATGTGTTTCCATCTCTGCTTCTGTGCATTAACTCTTACAGGATGGAGGAAATTGGTCTTGGCAGAAGTTTGCACTCTCCAAGTGTTTCTAGTTGAAGTTTGTTATTTATGTGTTGTTTGGGGGAATGTAAGTGGGATGAAGATGTTTGGTTTATTTGTGGGGAAATAAGTGATCGCGAGATTAAAAGTTGTAAACTGCATCAGTTGTTATGTTTGCAGCCAGTTCTTTATTATTATGTTTATTGAGGCTTCTATTTTCTTTCCCGGTCAAATGAATAATTTATCCTTCACTTAAACCGATATGGTTTGGTAGGCTGACAGCTCCGTACACCGCTCCTGTTCTAAACACCATTTTTATGTGATTAATCCCCCAAAAGATTGGTTTTGGGTTGGTTGTTACAGGACTACATGTTGAAACTTAGTCTCACACCAAAGTTCAGGTCATCATGTGAACAACTGACAGAGTTACAGCCATTTTTCTGATTTCTAAAGTCAGCTGGCTGGGATGGGCATTTTGAATCAGCTTGACTGCAAAAATAAATAATTTGTAAACACATATGCAAAAATTATTTTCTGCAAGTTTCATTAAAATTCATTTTGTGACACATGGACTCACTCAGAGACAAACACTCGCCCTCACCTTTTGATGGTGGATGATAACTCCTGCCTTCGGCCCTCAAACCCTTTGAAACTTTAATTTATGACCTACTTGCAACTGAAAATACATGTTTTATGCATGTTTTGCTTTCATAGACATGGGATTGTCACAGAGTTTATTTTGTTGTGTTGCACAAACTTGTAAGCAGCTGTTTAAAGAAAACTTCAGAAGCATATTAATCAAGATTGTTTTAAAATTGTACATAAATCTGGCTTCTTGAAAGCAACGACAAAGAAATAAGGGGTGCTTCAGGACTTTTGCACACAGCTTTATTGTTAACTTAGTTGTTTGACTGAAAGAGAGAAACTTCTTTAGTGAAACATAAAGTGAGTAAATAATTAAAGTAAGAAGAAAAAGGAAGAAACTAACTCAAAGGCAAAAGTATTCGTCGGCCACAAAACTTATTCTGTGATTCCAGTAACTTGGGAGGATTTAGTCAATTAACTATAGTTTGATAACACGGCAGGAGTAGATTAAGTTGTGTGTATTTTGGCTGTGTGGTGCACCTCCTGTTCAGGTTCAACACAACTCCTAAATCCTACAGAAAACACTGTTCCAGGTCAGAAGTTGATCYGATAATCTTTGATCTGCTCTGATTACTGCTGTGTGTAAACAGGACTGATCTGTTGGCAGGAACTACCTCAGAAATAAACTCATTCAAATTGTCAAACTTTTTTTTTTTTTTTTACAAATGTTTAACTTAAGTTCATTATGCATCCAAACCGCTCTATTAAAATGCTGTCTGCAAAGTACTGAATACACCAACTGACTATTTTCTCCATCTTCTGCTGCTTATCTGTATTTGGGATTGTGGGGGCAAAAAGTCCAGAACAACATCAGGACAAACATCAGGCAGAGACTCCCCCTGACCCAGAAGGGGCATTTCACTCTTTTCCGGTCGAGAACCACGGCCTCAGAGGAACTGACTCTCATTCCAGCCTCTTCACACTTGGCTGCACACCACCCCAGTGCACACTGAAGATCTTGGCTCGAAGTTGTCAACAGAACCAAATCATCCACATAAAGCAGGGACAACACCCTGTGGTTCCCAAACCAGACACGAGGACTCTACAAGGATAAAGATCTGGTCCACTCTTCCACGACCAGAACAGAAGCCACACTGCTCTTCTGGAGTCTGTGATTCGATGACTGATCAGAGCCTCCCTTCCATCACCCTGGAGTAAACTTTCACAGGGATGGTGGGAAGTGTGATCCCACAATAGTTAGAACACACTCTCTGGTTCCCCTTCTTAAAAATGGGAACCACAAACCCCAAAATTGTCTCAGTCCTCTGTGTGATGTTGAAGAGACGTGTCAACCATGATAACCCCACAACCCGTGCTTAGCACAGAAGTTTAATAACAGACAGTGGTGGGCACCAGCCCGCTAATGAGCAAATCCGCTAATTGTGGACCTAAATATTTCATTTGCGCTTTCGCAGACTTGCTAATTTTTATAATTCATAAGCGGATTTGTGCTTTCTAAAATTAAAATGCAGTACCRCTAATAACTAATTATCTACAGTCATCATTATCTTGAACAGCAGAAGGTATGACTGTCAATGAATCACAACACACATGATCTATCCAACAGCACCCCTCCCAGATAAACACACTTATTGTGAAGGTATACGTCCTTGCGGACTTGTTTTCTGCCACGGTTCTGATTTCCCACAATGCTTTGTGTCTGCTTAACCACTGAGTTATCCTACTCCCTGCTTATCGTGACTTTTCATCTCCCTACAGACACTCGACAAACTATTATCTTCACAGTAAATAAAGACACTTTTTATACTCTGTGTTGAAGATCTGTATCAGTTCATCTTGGGTTGTGAAGCTTTTGGGGGCATTTTCTTTAAACAAAAAAAGGTTTACACCAAAGATGCACATGAAACAGAGGTACAAAGCACTCAAGATGAAGCTAATGAGAGAAAGACAGTTTATTTTTATGCCTTTACCTAAAAGGTATACAGTTCTTTGGTTTTCTAACTGTGCATTAGTGTGTACGAAATTCTGTCCAGAAAACTKTCTTGTGTGCACTGTATCTCCTGAACTGAGTTATTGATTTCAGTCCAAATTAACATGATAACTGTTCTTGGCCCAACAGAGGTCTGAAAATATTTTGGAGTCAAAGCTGAAGGTCAGGTAAAGTGATGCCCGGTGCTTATAATGCAGACGAGTCCAGGACAGGCGAAGACATACCAGTAGATGTTTCGGTGTGGAGTTCTACCTTGTTATTGTTTACATTGCCTAAGTTAAAATATCCTACTGCACTTGAAAGTAGGGGTGTCCCGATACCAGTTTTTTCAAGACTGAGTACAAGTACGAGTACTTCAGTTTAGG
>NW_013952872.1:220294-222339 GCF_001266775.1 Austrofundulus limnaeus
ATATAACATTTTAGACACATTCTAGACAGTTTATCAGCTAAAAAAAGTTAATTTTGGGGTAAGTTACTCTTTAAACACTGTTTTCTCATGAGTTTGAACTTTTATGGCTTATAATAATGGTAATAACAATGATCTACATGTTAGTGTTTTGTATTGGCAAGAATTTGRTGATACAATRCATATCATGACACAGGGGTCATGATGCGATTATATCACAACATTAAGTAAAATAAGATAAAGCTTTATTGTCATTGTACAGAGCACACTGAAATTACAGTGTAGTGATATACTGCCTTTTTTTCTTCAAAAATTATAATTAAAAAACTGTTTTATTTCTATTTTATGTTTCATCCATGTTTTTTGGGTTTAGTCCAAATGTGCCATTAAATAGTTTGATAATATAGTTCCCTCCAAAAGTATTGCAACAGCAAGTCAAATTCTCTTATTTTTGTTGTTCACTGAAGATATTTAAGTTTAAGATCAAAAGATGAGCATGAGACAAGAGTTCTGAACGGGAGCTTTTATTTCCTGGTATTTACATGTATCTACTCAGAACATACCACCCTTTGTTTGAACCCACCCATTTTTCAAGTGAGCAAAACTGTTAGAATATATGACTGACAGGTGTTTCTTATCGACCACGTGTTGCCTTAAAGTGATCCACAATTAGTTGCAACATTAGACTTTATTTAATAAACATTTATTTTAACTGTAAAATAAAGACTGTAAAAATACTGTAGGCTGTTCAGTTTTTATAACTTTTAAACTAAACATTTAAAAATATATTTGAACACGGACGGAGCCATTTTATTTACACACAAAGCATTCTGGGTAAATGATGACGTGGATAGGTCCTCGGTGCGAGGTTGCTAGCGAGCTATATCCACCCTGAAGGTTAATCTTGGACAATMTCTGATGATCGACTCTTTTAAATGAAACCAGAGAGTGTTGACAGAGAGGAGAAGCTATAAGGACTTCATCAGGAAAAGAGGAAGGTTTTAGATGGGCCAAGTCAATCACCTGACCTGAACCCAACAGAGCATTTCACCTCCTGAAGTGGAGACTGAAAGGAGAAGCCCCCCGAAACAAACAAGAACTGAAAGAAGCTGCAGTAAAAGCCTGGAACAGCCTCACAAATGAATAATACAACAGTTTGGTGTTGATGGGTCGCAGGCTTGAGACAGTCATTGCAAGCAAGGTTTATACCACCAAATATTAAATGTTATTTCCTTTAGGATAACTTGTTCCAGTACTTTTGCTCACCTTAAAATGCTGTAGTGCAACACAAATGGTGGTAAATCCTGAGTTTTTAAACACATCTACATGTAAATACCAGGAAATAAAAGGTGACATTCAGAACTCTTGTCTCATGCTCATTTTTGGATTTTAAACCCAAATTACAACAAAAACAAGAGAATTTGACTTGCTGTTCCAATACCTTTGTGGAAGGTTTTAGATTTATATTATTAATTTATAATAAAAATATGGTCAACACAATAGCCTATCTTGTGCTAAAGTTCCATAAACTGATCAAATAAAGCTGCAATTTGTTTCTGTTATGGGGCTCCTTTCATTTAAGAGGGATCATGAGTACAACAGTCATTTCACTGCCCTCAATGGTTGTTGACCACTTCTGTACTATCCGTAGAGCTCGGGGCACTATACAAATGCCTTCCWACCTTCCGTAATGTGACGGCTCTTCTTGTATACAGTCTGGAGAAAGAGCATTCCATACAGGATACTTCAATTTTTCTTAAAATATGGGACATCCAGGCTAATAAGGGACATTTGGCAACTCTACCTCAGGTTTGGAGGCAGCGGGTGGCTACTCGAGATCCGGATCCCTTCAAAGAGCYATTTATCCCATCTCTAATCAGAAAATCCTCAATGTGACTAAAGAAATGCTCTGCAATCAGGTCTGCATTAATTTTATTCACTGAACAAATACATGCTGCTTTGAACAAAGATCAAGTAACTGGTGCTGTATATATTGATTTTCGTAAAGTGTTTGACACAGTTGATCATTATACTCTCTTACAAAAGTT
>NW_013952872.1:223484-226501 GCF_001266775.1 Austrofundulus limnaeus
TTGTGATGCTGTATTTCTGAGTGTTTTATGTGCTGCAGAACAGGAACCTGCTGTAAAACAGCAATTATGCTGAGTCAGGCTTGATTTTTAGTAATCTTTTCCTGTTRAATCAATAAATCAAATCAAATCTATTTCAAACCGAAGTTTGGAGTGAAAAAGGCTGTACGCAAGCATTTTGTGTGTTGATACATGAGACCCCTATCTGTTTCAGTTAGTAGATTTTATTTTTTTTACTTGCCTTAACCATGGTTGTTTGTACACAGACTAGAAGCCTGCTGTTTTTAATCAATTTACATATTTATTTATGGAAAGCGACAGGCCAGTCCAGGTGGGACACACTGCTGTGCTCCAATTCAAGGAAACTGGGATGTATGAAGGAAATATGCTCAGTTTTACACAGTTTGATGAATCAAACTATGTCTGTAAGTATACACTTTTTTGAATGTGGTCCAAATGAAAGCTGCACTCTTTAATACAAGAGACCTGAAGTCTACAGAACTGTTTGGGACACTGAATCAGGAAGTGCAGGTTAAAACTTATTTTTAGACATGAAAATGATTACTGAACCCCTCAGACACTTAGAGCCTACTTACATCTTAAATCTCTGGTTAGTTTATCAATGTGTAACTAAATCTGGGAACTCCAAAATTTTATTCAGATGACCTTGTCAACTTTTTTTTAAAACAAAACTTTGGACTGTGCTTTGTGTTCATGCTGCAGATCTGTCACAACAGATAAGAAAAAACGACCTCAAACAGGCCTTTACTTTAGATTTTTAAAGATAGTCTGAAATAAATAGGTGTTGCTATTTGATCAAAATGATAAAATGACCTAAAGTGACCTGTTGGCAGCTGCTGCTATATAAACAACTATAGTCCAGAATGACTTAATTTACCGAAACAATTGTACAGACCTGTTTCCTTCCTCTTTCTGTTCCCTTTTCATAATTTTTGTGTCCTTTCTACATATTTTATATATCTCCCATGTGCTTTTTTCCATCTCTTTTCTTTTTGGTCCATCTTTCTGCTCCTTGTGTGCTTTCTTCTCCTTTAACATTGAAAGTTAATTCTCCTCACTTTTACTTAATACACAGCAAATGTGAGAAAAGTCTTTGAGCACCTCAGACTTATTATGGTTCAACCCAGTTAACAATGGCTGCTACAGCCAACTGACCTTAAAACACAATCTACATCCTCAGCATTCACAAAAAGGCCATTTTTCCCAATTTTTGTTTAATATAAAATGATTACATTTAAAACTGTAACACCTAAGAAATTCAAACAGTTTATAGAGAAAACTCTAAAACTTGTGTCCAATTCCAACATTTAAATTTTGATTAAAAAAATGTAATGAAACCTCGCTGCCACTGAGCCACAACTACCAGGACCAAGTACTGACTCTTGTTGATTCAGCGTTATTATCTTTCTTCAATAAACTAACGCAATTTAGCTATGTCATGCAAATACATAAATAAATAAAAGAAAAAAACATGTACACATCAAGACCCATCCCTGTGGTGCTCAGTTCCAAGTGATCTGGCATCATATAACTAGTGATGGGATAAATGGCTCATTGAGGGGATCCGGATCTTGGGGAGACGTTTGTTTCATAGAGCCGTTCGATTTTGAACCAGTTACATCATCACGTATGGCGACGTGATGACGTCATCACATTACGTGGGTGGAACCATAGATATTATATAAATACTAGATACATGTACCTCATGGCGGGCAGAATTGCATCGTGCAGCGCCGCCATATTGGATGGGGGTTTCTTCACTCTAGGCAGCACTGGAGCAAAAGACCAAGTTTTGAAAGCAGATCACGTGGGATTACCTTTTTATAAGTAAGACTGAACAATAGTTTTGATTATTTGACATTTATAATATTTTATCATGGTTGCTAATGTTATTTGGCAATCAACAAAATGATAACAGCAGGAACTGGTTCTCTGTATCTCTTCCTGGGTTTTTTCTTCACACAGACCTCCTAGTGACACAGACTGAGAAGGTCTAATCAGAACAGAGGGTTTTGTTGCTCATTCAAACTCTGAAGAGAGCTCTTCAAGACCAAAGACTGACAGGACGGTTCAGATTGTCAGGATTAGAGCTGCGACTGCAGCACCTGCAGCCACATAGTAAATAAAGGTTCTATCAATATGTTACTATCTGTTTGGTATCTTATGGGTTTATTTTTTGTAAATTTCATTAATCTAAGTTAAATAATTTAGCATTTAAGATCTTATGTAGTTTAATCAAACAATTTTGCATAAATTCTTATTAGGGCAATTATTTAAATAGCACACATATAGTTAACATTTTATAATAATTTATTTGAACATTTGCAATATTTTAACTGTTTGTTTCCTTGAGTTGTCAGTTCCTTTGGAGAGGCAGCTGCAGTGGTCCTGCCCTTTATAGGTACACACGTGTGCATTCACAGCACAATTAAACAATATATGAATAAATTCTTGTGTTATTGCTGTGTAAGTAAGTATGATTGTGTTAAAGAGAAATAACTTCAAAGGCACAATCAACATATTTCTTTATTACAAAATGTATTTTCTTTAAATTCTTTAAAAATATATTTCTTATTCATACAAAATATGTTCACCCTGTGGGAATTTCCTGTCACATTTCTGCTGATGCACCTGAATATAACCACTGAGGGACAATAAAGACGATTTAAGAGACAAGTTAAGAGAATAAAACAATGTATTTCCAGTGTTTCCCCTAGGAAATTGGTCTCGGCGTGGGGGGGGGGACTTGTTTTATGAAAACATAAATTTATGTGACTCACCTTCAATTATGGTAATAAATTTACACATGCATGAATATTTAATTGCCTAACTACATCCTAGTTAAGGACTCATGATAATTATCAATAAAATTCTTATTGATAATAAGTGATCAGGGGTCTCATTTATAAAGGATTGCGTGGAAACCATACTAAAAGTGAACGTACGGCCAAAAGGCGGAAATGGCGTACACCAAAAAAAATTCAGATTTATAAAACCAT
>NW_013952872.1:232375-234331 GCF_001266775.1 Austrofundulus limnaeus
GTTTTTATGTAAATCACTGTTTTTATTTTACTGTGAACACAGTAATATAATTGTGGATTTTTCCTGAGAAAATCTTTTATTTATCTGAACCTTCTGTTAGTCCAGATAAATGAAAGATTTTCTCAGGAAAAATCCACAATTATATTACTGTGTTCACAGTAAAATAAAAACAGTGATTTACATAAAAACACAATGAAAACATCGTAATCAGATTCTGTGTGACTTTTTTATACCATTATAAATCTTTAAGGAACAATAAAAGAAAAGAAGTGGTTCCACTTTTCCTGTGACAGTCATTATCATGATTTAACAAATGCATAAACATTTTTAGTTAAACAACAAATGAATCACGAACAGAAGAGATTGTTCTGTCCATTATCTGATTAAGAGAACTGAGGGGTTCTCTTCCACGGTTAGAATGACCTGTCATGGTCTAAATAGAGTTCAGTTTGTGACAGAGTTCCTGTCCGAGGCCTGCTTCGAGGCAGTAAATCTTGTTTCTTCACTCGAGGTGACCCCTACATCAGGCTTCAATCAGAAAGGTCGGGTATTGGATGTTTGTTCAGTGAGGGTAGGGGGTGAGACCAGAGAGTGGATTGAGGTGTATTTTCCCATGAATCTATCCATCTTTCACTGCCTCCAGCTCAACATGCTTTAAATATGATGACAATTTAAAAAAAGTGCAGTAAATTATTTATCATAACTTGGGTTTTATTTGGCCTATCAACTTTTTAAAAACTAGTGTATAGCTTTAAGTCTGTACACAGATGGAAACAGATTATTAGAGGGGGTGTGTCTTTCCCTCTAGAGTGATTTAAATTGGTCATGACTAGGACACTCCAGCTCGTCCAGGGAGAGTTAAGCTTCATATTGAACGTTATTGGCTAAATATCACAATTAATCTTGCCAATAATCCCAACTCTTCAGCCATCTTTCCAGCTGTTCCATTAAAAATGATGAAGACAGTCAACTAAATGTTTGAAAGTCAAAGAACTCCTGGAAGAAGCTTGGACAATTTTTGTGTATGGAGGAGACAGCGTGGCGACACAGGTGGCTCTCCGTGGCTACTGATCAAGAATGAGTGCTCCTCCCTGRGCCGTTGTAGCTATGCTGACTGGGAGGTGCTTCAGGTGTGCAACGAGACMCGATCCAACACGGTTTACCAGAAACAGCAGAGGTCTCTTTATGGCAAACTTATAAAACAGAAATGTCAGATCTTCCAACCAAATTGCCAAACATACCATCAATCTGGTGTTACCGTTTGCATGTAACGTATGCTGCAGGGGGGACAACTTCTTCCCTGCAGTTTTTCTTTGAGGATGAATTGTCCATGCAAGATTTGATGTCTTAGGTCGTGTCAAGTATAACCAGACCTTCTGTGGAGAAGGTCACACAACGAGCAATGCAGGTAAGGCGTTCAAGCAGCAAATATCTGTCTTTTGCACAGAGCAAAATAACTCAAAACATACAAATGTTTTATTTGTTAGACTGATTTATTTTTTAAAAGACTATTTTATTCAAAAATATTATATTATTTAGATGGTTTCAGCTCATCTAATTATTTATTCTTCATATTTGATCATTTAATAAATTACATTTATCCCAGAAAAGCTGTGACACAGTATGGTCCCAAATATAAACAAATTTAGCACATCAAGAACCTTTTTTATACATTTGTGAATGAACTTTGTGGATCTTTATGATAAATTAAAATAACATTTAAAACTCATTCATCTAGAGCACAGGTTCTCAAACTGGGGTCCGCGAGAGGTATCTTGGGGGTCCTCAAAACATTTAACTAAATTGTTTATTTGGTTTTTATTTTTAAAAATGCATGGAGAACAATTAACTAATAAAACAAACATAATAAACCTAATAAAAATAAATATTTCCATGGCATTTAGGGGTTGAAATAACAATAACTTATCTTTTAAAACTGCATGGGGTCTATGAGGG
>NW_013952872.1:236706-238485 GCF_001266775.1 Austrofundulus limnaeus
AAAAATCGATACAGGGCTTTAGAATATCGATACAGTATCGGGGAAATGAAATATCGCGATATTTCAGTGTATCGATATTTTCTTACACCCCTACTCGTTACTGAGGTTGAGTAGAGCAGTGATGTGTGTACAAACAGCAAGATCCACAGCCCTATTACTGTTGGCTTTTACAGTGATCTATGACATAGCAAAAAAGAAGGTGCTAAAAGGTATCATATACAGTGTTGTATGAAGTACCTCAAAGTGATACTTGAGTAAAAGTACAAGTATCTTATCATAAAAATACTTTGGTAAAAATTAAAGCCTTCTGTAAGAATATTACTTGAGTAAAATCTTAAAGTATCTGCTATTTTTGTATTTAAGTATCAAAARTAAATTTCTGACATAATGCTTAAATGGGTTGGCTGTGATGTCCCTTCAGTACAGTTGTGGAAAAACTTAATTTCTGAAGTACAGTATTTATATTAGAAAGGTTAAGATACTGTCTGAATGGTAAACTCCATGCTTTTAAAAAATGGAAACGAGTTCTGGATTGTCTCAAAATTAAAAGGCCAGTAATATGAACCTAGATTAAGCATTTTTAATTTTATTTGTCTATTCAGGTAGTTTTGTCAATCAATTGCTGTAACTTATGTATATGCCTCCTATGTTTGTTTATCTTTTTTTTTAAATGGTGCTGTATGAATTTTGTTCTGTTGATACTATTGTTCTCTATGACATTTATTGGGAGGTGACTTCTCCAAAAAAAATTATTTTCTAATGGTGTGCAGCTGTGATGGACTGTGTACAAAGTAATAGGCTGTCAGAATGGTAAATATTTATGCAGTACTTCTCATCTAAAAGCAATTAAATTCACTCTATCCAGGAGACATTATTTATCAGGATAGTATTTTTTTAAATAACCTGGAATAAAATAGGAGTAATGATTTTCTACTTCTTCCCTTAAAAAAGGTAGAAATTACAGATAATTGTGTGAAAATGTAATGAGTAAAAGTGAAAAGTACACTGTAAAATAATTACTCAGAACAGATAACCAAAATTTCTACTTAAGTACAGTAACAAAGTATTTGTACTTAGTTACTTCACAACTCTGACAATATTAGAGTTTTTACATTTTCAGCCTTAAATTTTTGTGTTTCACTCAGATGTTTTTTTTTAATTAATCCAAGTTTCTGTTTTCATATTTACTGCTGATCTCTGAGTTTCAGCAAAACTGTGGGCGGAGAAGAGAGTCGCAGTATGGAATGTTCCCTGGAGCATTCTGATCAAGAGAAAAGATTAGAGCTTTTGAGAGTTTGCAAGTTTGAAACCAACTGTTTTTTTTTTCTTTCTTTTCCACATCACGCTTGCTAATAAAAAGAGACACTGAAGAGCTTCAGAACTTGTGAGGCCTCAGTCAGAACAACTGAGTTGTCTCAACTTCTCCTTTTTCAAAAGATTTGTTTGAAAAAAATTAAATTGTATCTTACCCCCCCCATCCCCAGTGAAAAGATAACTCCGCCCCAAGGCGAAATTTGAAAAATGCATCAAAGTGGGTGGATGGGGAAGGGGGGGTTTAGAGAACGGAGGTGTGGCCAGGACGAGAGAACATGACAGGCAGCTAGCATTAGCATAATTGATGCTACATGGAGAGTGACCACAGTATCGCAGATAGTTACATCTCTGAACGTCTGAGGTGGAGGATTTTCACCCCACTTCAGCACCGGACAGCAGAGGTGGAGCGCTCCGACAATCTGACAGAAAAAAATAAAAGCATACAGCTGCTCACAAGGTCACTAG
>NW_013952872.1:239792-241113 GCF_001266775.1 Austrofundulus limnaeus
AAGTTAATTGTGGGGTAAGTTACTCTTTAAATATACACAATTAAAAGCTCAGGACTCTTGATGATAAGAGTGTTTGGCAGAGGGGGACAGTGGATTTATTGGGGTGGGCTCGGCCCCCATGGACGSACCCTTATTGGCACCACTGCTCCCCACCAACGACCTGGACACATCCAAGCCTGGGTTTACAGGATTCCTGCTCCAATGTCTCAGTCTCTCTGCGGCAGCCACTTTTTACACCATTTCCCCCTTTTCATCGGGTGTTTTTAAAAAATAAAAATAAATGAAATAAATAAATGCTCTGGAGCCGCGAGCCAGGAGCGCGTTCACCGCCAGCTGTCAGTGTGAGTGACAGCCAAAGACACACAACAACCCTCACAACAGTTTTCCAGCAGAGCTCTTACCTGGAAGAAGAAGGACTTTTTCACCCAGGCCCGTGGAAACAGACTCTTCGCCATGGTTAAAATGGAACATCTCAATCCACGGAGATCTTTGGAAACACATGGGGACTCTGACCACACATTATCGGCTCTGTGCGGCCGGGACGCCCGAGGCCATCCGTTCGTCTCGACCGACGGTGGTTAAAATCTCCTTCCTGCACTTTCCCTTTTCGCCTGCTCGTCGAAACGGCAGCTGCTAATTTTGAAGAAAAAGAAACATACCTACTGCAGCTCGAGCTGGGAAAACGTTTGCTCATCAGTGCGCAGGCGCAGCTCGAGCGTCTCCAGTGTTTTTTTAATCTTCCAGTTTTCACGTCATTCGGTGCAAAAACTGGTAGAAAATTCGTGTWAAAGTGAATTATACACAGGCACAAGAGCTAGGCGGTCAATACTGACAAGGTTTTATGAATAACTATAATTGTAACGCTATGACAGAGCCAAGTTCACAAGCACGAGTCGATTTCCGCTAAATCTGTCAAAATAAAAGCACCGCTCCGATGAACTTCCGGTGTTACCTGCAGGATGACAACAAATCAAGGTGTGTTATGATGTAACGAATCAGTCATAAGTCTGACAAATGAGTGAGTTTATTTTCCTACTAAACACATAAAGAACCATCTTTGACGATGATATTTAGCCAGAGTTGTATAAGTACAAATACTTTGTTACTGTACTTAAGTAGAATTTTTGGGTATCTGTACTTTACTTGAGTAATTATTTTCAGCCTACTTTTTACTTCTACTCCTTACATTTTCACACAGTTATCTGTTCTTTATACTCCTTACATGTTTAAAAAAGACAAAAAGTATACAGTCGTTACTTTTATTTCTTTTTTGCTTGTTTTCATTGCAGCTTGTTATTGTAAAAAATAAAAAACTATCCAT
>NW_013952872.1:241558-243302 GCF_001266775.1 Austrofundulus limnaeus
CTTTAACTTTTACCAAAGTAATTTTTTGGTAAGATACTTGTACTTTTACTCAAGTTTCACTTTGTGGTATCCCTTTTTTATACCAAATTTCCCTCTGGGATCAATAAAGTATTATTGAATTGAATTGAATTGAATTGAATTGGTACTTTATACAACACTGTATTTAGCCATCAGGTGTTTCTTTGCTACAAAGGAAATAGAGAACGTATCGATAAAATCTATTAAAATGACCAACGAGTGATTAGTTTAAATAAGTTTCACAAAGTCTGCTCTGGTGAACATTTGGAACTGGTGATAAAGTGTGTATTTTTATTTATTGTTTGTTTTTATTGATTTTAGTTGTTCTATAAGAGAGAAAGGAATCACTCAGTGTAAAAGAAAAAGAAAAATCAGTATCCTTCTTTAAGAGGCGGACATAAACATCGCCCTGCCTCCAGTTTTAAACGTTTGATACGTAAATGAGCAGCAGCCCAAGTAGGGGGTCTCTGCGGACGAGTGGGCGTGTCACAACAAAAGGCGGTTCTAAAGCGACACACCTGATTTGACGGACTTTTTTTAAGGGACACACCTGAGTGAACAAACAAAAAAGGGGGCGTCACCGTACGGCACCACCTGATTGGACAAGAACAAAAGGGGCGTTACTGTACGGCACCACCTTTTCGGGAGACCCCTACTTGGGTCACATTTCTCCTGGTTAACCTCAGTGTTGGGGTCAGGGTCAGGCTGTGTAGAGGTCAAGCAGGGTCTAAGGATACCGTCATGTAGGCCTCGTAGCCCACAGTGTTTATRCTTTAGACACGCCCACTCTTGTGACACGCTCACTTTGATTCCGCAGACAATCCCTTCTCGCAGCAACAGCGGCAGGCTCCCATAATGCACTCCCCGACCGTCAGCGGGAAACCAAAATGGCGAACTTGCTGCGGCTAGCAGGAGCCGTTTGTTATTTTTCCTGAAAAGGCACGAGCCCCGTGGCCTCGGTGGAAACGCGTCTGAGCTAAACTGACCCAGGAGAGGAGCGGAGAAAAGCAGCGTCGCTCCTGTAATCCGGCTGTTTGCTGGTTTGTAAAGGCGGAGGCGAGCCAATGAGGTATTGTTGTCATGTTCTCCCGTTGTTGAGGGGGAGGAGGAGGGTGTGGGTCCGACGGTCAGCCACCGGCCTGGCTGGCCCCTGCGTCGCTGCTTCGCACGGGGGCTGCTTCTTATTTTACTCTGTTTTTAAAGTTAATGTTATTTAATCGTGTGGATTAATCTGACCGAAGCTGTTGTCCTCCAGTGGGGGATCCTGTTCAGTCATTGTCTGAACAAAGGGATGGTCAGGAGTTTCTGATATGTCCAAYAAAAACCCTCCACTGCTGCTGCAGGACAGCTAACAAGTCCCTTTGTTTRAATAAACCTCAAACTGGGACATGATGCTAATGTTAAAATGAGAAGTCAGCTTTTCCTTTGCCTTTGTTTGATTATATGTGTGTAAGCTTGTGGAAATGCCCTGCACGCCTTTACTTAATTACCAATTAGCACTAATTATGAGTAAAGTCACCTGTTGTGTGTTGCCACTGAAGCGGAAATGGCTGCAGCTAAACAAAGCAGTCCAGTGTTCCAAATCCCAGCACTCAGACTTTCACTGTGTGTTGTGTACAGATATCTGTGGGAGGGATAAAACACACACACACACACACACGTGTGTTGTTTTTACTTGTAGTTTTTATGGGTATTGCCCACTGCTTAAAGCAAAAAAAAAAAAAAA
>NW_013952872.1:249359-251271 GCF_001266775.1 Austrofundulus limnaeus
TGAAATATTGCAATTTATTACAATACTGTAAGTATTTGAAATATTGCAATTTTTTTCCTAGAAGATTCTCATAAACAAAAATTACTATGAGCACAACATCCAATAAATGCATAAAATCTGAATAAATTCTGTTTAAATTTATGCAATCATTAGTAGGGTCAGGTAAAATCGTTTAGTGTGCAATTAATCATCAGAACTGTCAAATTAATGTTTGTCACTTTGAATTTACTGCATTTAAATCCATGTGATGAGGATGTATTTTTGCATGTGACACGCTTTAACTATCAAGTGCGCATATAAGCCCAGTAGTGAACGGTGGTGTGGAGCAGCTAACCCGAACTCTCCTCCAGTGAATGGTGGAAACAAATCTGAGAATCCACGAAGCACTCACTCAGTCCCTTATGATCAGCAAAGTAAGAGCTGGGATGATAACGTGGGGTGGGCTGTAGCTGTTAAAATGAAGAAATTAGTTAACTGATGTTTTGTATACACATTTTACAACACAGGGTAACCGATTTTAAACATTCAAGTTCAATTGCCAATCATCAAATTCATTATCAACGGGAAGCACTCGAAGAGCGCAAACCTCCACCAAGGCAATAGGGTCAATTATGCTAAAAGGATCCCCTTGGAAAAGTCCTGTTTCCAGTGCTTTATAGTAGCATCATGTTGCATGTATTTAAATTCAAATTTAAACTTCATTTCACTTCTCAAATATCACTGTGTTTGTCCCTCCCCTATATGATATATTCAACTGATATTTTTGATCCAAACAATGATTTATAAAGGTAAATCAGGAAAATTAACAAGGGTGCCCAAACTGTTTCATATGACTGTGTACATACTTACTTACTAGGGATGTAAGAAAATATCGATGCACTGAAATTTACGATATTTCATTTCCCGATATTGAACGCACACTCTAAGCCAATCCTCATCTCTACAAAAAAAATTTAACATTCATCTTACAATATTGAACTTATTAAAACATTATCTATTATCATTCAAGGTTATTTACTGGTCATCTTACTAATTTAAGGGGCACACAATACTACAGTGCCACCTACTGGACACTTTGAAACCCACGCCCTGTGAAAGCATCACAGCTTTGCCGATCTCAGAGTGTTAAAAGAAAAAAAATTCCTGTGTCCGCATCGTGATCCGGAMCATCACCAAAATTTAAGGGTGGGTTACTTGAGCCAGTACCCACATGTGKTAAAAATGTCATGACAATCTTTCCACAAGTTTTTGAGTAATGTTGTCCACAGACAGACACGACCGAAAACATTACCTCGCCCTTGGCGGAGGTAATAAAGTATCAGGAAATTAAATATCACAATATTTCAGTGTATTGATCTTTACTTTACACTCCAACATATACATTGTGTAAATACAAGCATAAGGTATTGCTAATTTAATTTATTTCTATTGTAAATGCATGTGTCTGTGCAGAGACTCGGGGGTTGTGGATCATCCATCCCTCCATCACAGAGCTCACCCTGAGCAGCACACAGTGTCCCTGTCACCCAGCAGGCACGCTRCCAGGGTTGAGTATGGAGAAGACGACATGATGGCCAGGTTTACAGAGGGACAGGACGTGTTGGCCAGGTGGTCAGATGGCCTCTTCTACCTGGGAACGATCACAAAGGTTGGTGCAAAAAAAACATCTATTCTGTGCAACAGCTTCTTTTTCTTCAAATAGATCCRAGTTGGCACTCTGCCGCAGCCACCCAGTTTGTGCGGACGGTAGATTTACACATGACCTGTGTTCCTTCCAGTTCTTCATGATGGATTTAGCAGAACTCCAGGGGATGTTGAGGGTTTTGGAAATCCTTTTGCATCCATCCTGACTTGTACTTTTCAATAAAACTCTCTGAATTGAATTAGGATAGTCATTAAAGGAGGTGAATAT
>NW_013952872.1:253425-254828 GCF_001266775.1 Austrofundulus limnaeus
GTAGGTGACCAAATACTTATTTTCCACCATTATTTGCAAAAAAATTCTTTAAAAGTCAGACAAAACGACATTTTGTCTCTCATAGTTGAGGTCTACCTATGATGTCAATTACAGGCCTCTCTCATCTTTTTAAGTGGGAGAACTTGCACAATTGGTGACTGACTAAATACTTATTTTCCCCACTGTATTAAGAATAAAGACTTCTGAGTTCTGGTGCATTTGTGCGTGTGGGGGTCATTATGTTACCGCTATGCGGTATCTAGTTTAACCACCTAAATGTTCATTTATATGTTCAAAGAAGTACACAAACTGCTGGTGGCAGAATCACTTCAATTTTCTATGATTACATTGTTTACTACTGAAGAAGAGGTGCCGATCTGCACACCACAGAAAAGACACAGCAGGTACATCACAGAGCTATGGCGGACGGTTATGTCCAAGAGGCCAAAATAACAAGATTCAAACTTTGAAAAGTTTTCTACATTTTCCTGTAAATAAACCAAAGAAAGCCATGGCAGCACAGYAGCAGTAAAAACRTCATGATCACCTGAACCACTGTGATCACACGTGTTAATGTTAGAACCAGATTAAGCTGAAGTTTTCTGGGTCATTATTAGAATGTGTTGTAGGATGTTATGTTAAGGTAGAAAGACGGGAGAACAAGGAGACATTCTCAGGTGTGAGCAGGTGAAGAGATGTGGAACAGGAGGCTCACCCACAGAAACCATAGATGAACGTTGTAACAGAATTAACAGTGACTAATCAACTTATAGGTTAATCGGAAAAATAATTAACCTCTTGAGTCCCGTGCCCAAAACAGCTTTTTCCGTTCTATATCTTTTAACTTCTGTTAACGTCTGATCTGTCAGTTGAACCTGGACATGTTTGGTATCAATAGAAAGCTAAGACTCTTGGCTAARAGCTCAACTATATTTACATTCACCAACACATTTCAAACATCAAGCAGTTGAATCAGAAAGTAAATAAACTGTTCAAAATGGCATCATTGCAAATCGGTAAATACATCACAACAAATCAGTAAAGGAAAAAAATTACATTTGTTTTTTAAAGTAAGTCAAAGCAGATACCTAAATATGTTGTAAAGTCTGTTGAAAATTGTTTTTTTATTTTTTGGGGGGTGGGGGTTGGTTGAACTGATGCATAGCCCCTCATCAGAGCTAAACAACCAAAGAAAATCTGAAGCTCCTATGTTTAATAGTTTTTGAGCAATAACCCTTTTTGTATGTCCAGATACCCCTTTTTCTAATAAATTGGGGGTCCGGGGGTGGGGGGCACTGATTAGTGGACCTGATGGATAGAGCTTCATCAGAGCTAAACAACAAAATATATCTGAAGCTTCTATGTTGAACAGTTTCTGAGTTATAAGCATTTTTGCATGTCCT
>NW_013952872.1:255706-258052 GCF_001266775.1 Austrofundulus limnaeus
GGGGGGTGAATACTTTGTTAGTGTTTTTCAGAAAGAGCTTTAATGTTTTTGTTTTTTTGTTTTGTCATTCAGATAGATGATGAAAAGCAACGATGCTTCATTGTTTTTGAAGATCGATCAAAGTCATGGGTTCTTTGGAAAGATATTCAAACTGGTAAGTACTTATGGGCTTAAGGCTCGTTGGTTTTGTGGTTTAGTTGTGTGTATGAACTAAAGTCTTTGCACTTGTCAGTATTTGCCTGTTCATTGCAGGACCTGCAGTTTAGATGCTGTACTGCACAAACGTGATGATTAGTTAGTGACAGTTAACTGTTGGCTGTATCAGCAGTGCAGCATCGACACGTGGAGATTAGTTTAGAGAGAAAAAGAGATGAGCTGGGGTTGTCCACTTCTTCATCCAACAGGGTGTCTGGAGATTATAAGTTTACATGAGTTTTGATGCATGTTAAATGAAAACATTTCTGAAATGAATTTATTAATAATAATAATAATAAGTAATAATTGGTTTTCTCTGATAATTATTGTGAAAGGGTTTGTGTCTCGTACACAGACTTCATGTGGTCTCAGTGACCAGAATAATCTGGAGCTGTGGTTTTATAATCCTGTGGCTGTAAGTTTAAACCCAGCTTGCTTCAGGAAGAGAAGGTAAAATATTTGAGTTTGCTCGCAGTGGTGACCCCTGATTAAGGGAGCAGCCCAAAAAAAAAAAAACCTTTTCAAAATCTTTCTAAAAGGCTCTGACATCAAATTTTCTAGATAAATGCAAATACATTATTAGAAAGATAATATAGTAAACAATATCACATTATTGAGATATTAACAGGCGCAGTAACMGAAAGTGATGACTAGGCATGGGATGGTATGAAATTACGACAGTATGAAGACTTTTATTTTGAAATTGGTATTTGAAAACAAACAAAACCTTTTCTATTATCATGTTCAACTTTAATTATGTTTGGAAGCTGTTTTTAGATCAGAGGTGTTATACTGAAATTATATTTACAAGTTTACATCTAATAGGAAAACAGTTTTATTAGTTAAAACAAATCCGTGTATAATGCACAAGTCTTTTTACTRAAGTAATGTATCACATTGGGAGTTTTTTGTGTTTTAAATTTCAAAGGTGTTTAACRTAAAGTTTATATAATTACACGCACACGGAAACAACAAATCACAACTATGAACACATGTTTATGTTCACATTCAGCTAAAGCAGGGTGTGCTGGAAATAACTTGTATAACTTTGCCTGACTAAGTTCACATTACCTTGACATATTCTGTTCTGTATCTCTGATAACTGCTACATTTATTATAATCTGTCCTGTTGAAAGACACCACTGATGTCTGTTCTCATTTTGATCCCGCTGTAAACATGTAACTTTGTGATTGGCTGTTCACGGACTCCACCCAGAATCATTTCCTGTCTGTTACTAGTTCAGTAACTACGTGGTGGGACGTCTGATCTGACCTCTGCGTTGCTGCTCGTTTTTGCATAATGCAAATCAATCATCTGACGACCAAACCACGCAGTGCACTTATCGTTTTATTCACGTGTTTCTGCTTTAGTTGATATTTCCACGACACAGGGGTTCTCAAACGTGTTGGGTCTGGGGACCCCCTTATAAACCCCATGCTGTGTTAAAATAGTTTACTGTCATTTTACCTCCTAAATGCCACGAGAATATTATCCTTTGTTTGGTTWAGRATGTTTGTTCTACCAGAGCAGAGGTGCCCAAAGTGGGGCCCGCGGGCCAATATTGGCCCACTGAGCCATTAGATTTGGCCCTGCAGCAGTTGTCCTGGTTACTAGATTGTAATTATGTTAAGATTAAATATAAAATACAAGTAACTAAAAGATGAATTTAGATTAGATTTAAATTTTAAATGATGAAAAGTCCCATGAGCCTTTGCTGCCTGAGCATAAGTTGAATTTTCTCCATGTCCTTGGGCGGGAAAAAAAACAACAACTAAAGAATGTGGGCAACCACACTGGCTGCTAGCTTAATCATAAGAAATAAAACAACTTTACTTAAGTATTTGCATTTCTTATATTATTGCGTTTGGCTGCGGACCTCAGATTGATTTTAATTTTGGCCTGCTCAGTAAAAATGTTTGGGCACCCTGTACTAGTGTATTGTTTTCCATGTGCATTTTCTTAAATGGATTCCTGGTTAGTTGTAACATTAGACTTTATTTAATAAACATTCATTTTAACTGTAAAATAAAAACTGTAAAAATACTGTAGGCTGTTCAGTTTTTATAATTTTTAAACTAAATTTTTAAAAATATATTACACAGACGTAGCCATTTTGTTCACACACAAAGCATTCTGGGTAAATGATGACG
>NW_013952872.1:258110-260059 GCF_001266775.1 Austrofundulus limnaeus
GAGGAGAAGGTAGAAATGACTCAGCCTGGAACTGAAAATATGGATGGAGAACAACAGTTTAGCTTGTTAGTTTGTTGCGCTAGCCTGTATACCATGAAACCAGTGTCTGGCCCATGCCTGGTGATAAAGAGTAACACCTGCATGTAAACAGTGCTGCAAAGATTCAAAGTGTCATTGTCATATACAACCTGTTTCCCGGAGCAATGAAATTGTTTCTTTGCTGTCCACAGTGAATGCCAGGAGACAAGCAGAAAGAAAAAAAACAAACACTTAAAGGATACTAAGCAAGTAATAAGGGATAAAGGATAAAAAGACCACACTTGAAAGAAAGAGACCAAACTAGAGATAATAACATCAAGAAAGGGAACCATACAATCAATGTTTAGAGTGTAATAGACTGAAGTGCACATGTGCAACAAGTAACAGTCTGAAATGTGCACATGTGCAACAGGTAACAGTCTGAAATGTGCACATGTGCAGTGTTATTGATCAGAACATTGTCACATTCAGTTGTGTAGAAGTCTGATGAGTACTTAAATCTGGAGGTTGTGCATTTCATTGCTACAATGATGAACAACATAAACAGAGAATAACTGGATGTTTTGAATTATTCTGAGTCACTGTCAGAGAGATGAAGAGTCAGAGTTTATATAAACAAAGACAAGGGAGTTCCTCTTCATTTAATGTCACTTCCTGTTTCCCTTTGGCTRCTTCAAATTAAGAATATACCAGTTATGTGACAAAAGGAGTAAAAWTATGTTTAAAATTCAAGAAGTTCAACTTTTTGTATTTGTAAGAAATGCRTGTCASTAACCTTCAGATTTTAAGTCTTAATAGTAGATGTAATCACTGTCTACTCTCTGGRTAATAATTAAAAGTAGTGGTGTTTTTATTATGTATGTTAGTTTTGTTCTGGATGACTTTAAAACAAACATAACACTCCAGGCAAGACACTAGATGGAGAAAACCACTTTAAACACAGCAACAAATAGAAAGGACTTGAGATTCTCCCATACTTTCTTTTCTTTTTAATATTGTTTAAAATTTACTCTGTTAAACTTATCAGCACACAAAGGTTTAGACAGGATAAAGCAAATATAAACTTTAGCTGATTTATTTTGGTCATTTTTTGTAGTATTTACAGCATATAAATCATTATATGTTTAATATAATCCTCACAGTAAACAGGTTTATGTAACTGTTTTCAATCAGTCCCTGAAGTTTTTTTTTCTTCATTTGTACTTTTTTTCCAGGTTAGTTTTTCTTTCTGAGCACATCTGTCTGTTTCAGGTGATGAAGATGATCAGGATGATGAAGACGATGACATCGTTTGCTCCATCTGCCAGGACGAGTCGTCAGAAGAACCCAACGAGATCGTCATTTGTGACAAATGTGGACAAGGTACCAATGTTTGTCTGAAACTGATTTTACATCTAAGAACAGAACACAGCGGTTCTTCATTTTGAAATGGGTTCTGTAAATAAGTTTAGTTAAATCTTATTCTATTTACTGCAGACAAGCTGTTTAAACACTGTTTGTAGAAACAGATTGTTCTTCAGCAGGACTGATGATGGACAGATTACGACTCAGACCAAAGTGGACTGCTGCTGTCAAATCTAATGATATTTATGAGAAGTTACAGTCTGGTTTTAAGTCTTGTCACAGCACTGAAACKGCACTTYTCAGGGTGTGCAATGATTTATTTTTAACTGCTGACTCTGGTGATTCTACTGCTTTAATTCTTCTTGATCTTACTGCTGCATTTGATACAGTAGATCATGACATTTTAATATCAAGGCTGGAGACTTCTGTTGGTGTGAAAGGTACAGTTTTAACACTAGAACTACCCAAGAGGGGCCAAGTGAGAATCTTCCTCTAGGTCCTCTGGACGGGTTCTTCTTTAATGAAACGTTTCGTCTCTCTTCCAAGACACTTCTTCAGTCTGAGAG
>NW_013952872.1:260952-262238 GCF_001266775.1 Austrofundulus limnaeus
GTACTTTGTTCATTGTTTTTATTTTATGCACCTGTACAGTACTTTGGTTTTTATTGTGCTTTATAAATAAATGATGATGATGATGAAATCTACAGTTAGTATTTGGTGTATTTGTGTACACCGACAGCAGCACTTCCAGGGGTCAGTTCCTGCATGTATTTCCTTTTTCTTTTAACCAAAAAGTGTAATGACAACAATGTAAAGTAATTAAGTTATAACAGTCGATTATTCATTTCAAGTTTTTTTTCTTTATTTCTTGCAGTTAGTCTGTAATTATAGTATTTGAATTGTCTCTGCTTCTTGTGGGTGCACTTCCTGTCCTGTCCCCTGCAATAATCTGCTCACCTGTGACCCTAAACCTCAGGTCTCTGCTGTAACTAATCTTATATTCTACAGCAAAATGAAATAATTACCCATCAATCAAATGGGTTTATGGTTTGAGATTTATGGTATCATGAAGGCAGAGCAGCTACTACTAAACATACATGACATACACATACTAAACATACACTCTGTCCTCCTTTTTTATTCGATCTTCTTCTCCTTCACCTCCTCACTGTTGTTTGTGCCAGTAGGCTGTATTCAGCAGAGACATTACTGAGATGTTACAGAACTGCATCAAGTTATAGAAACATCCACATGATTCTTTGACCAGAGGCTTTGTTTTATGACACATAGCCATAAACCCCCAAATCTTTTTGTTGTTGTTTATGTTGACTAATTATTGGTTAAAGCTTTAGAAAACTGCTGTGAAATAGAGAAAATTTGGTGTTTTTAAAACAGCTGGAATGTAGTCTTAGCCATTAGCTTCTCTGTCCTGTTGGGCTTAAACTGTTCAAACTTTGCCCATTCATAACTATCTATAACAGGTAAGATATTGTTTATAGCCTTGCTACAGATCCCTGTTTTTAAAATGTTTGATTTGTTCCTTTTAAATTGAAGTTACTGTTTAAATTGTTAGATGTTTATGTGTATTTGGGTGTTATCTGAGTGTTGATTTGCCTGCAGTAAATGTGTTGATTATCCTTCAGGTTACCATCAGATGTGTCACTCCCCCATCATCGACGCTGCCGTCATCGACTCTGATGACAAATGGCTGTGCTCACAGTGTGACCTCATGTCTCTATCAAAGGTATGTTCTTTATTTAGAATTTAAATGCAATAAACTTTCAAAACAAAACAGTTTTTGTTTCTTTGTTTAAAAAAACTCACCAGACTGTATGAGAACAAAAGGATGAAAGTGTGTATACACTCACCGGCCACTTTATTAGGTACACCTATCCAAC
>NW_013952872.1:264223-265730 GCF_001266775.1 Austrofundulus limnaeus
ATGATTTCTACATCGTCAGTCCCTTTTTTCTGCTCTGTTGTCAACATGTACAGTAATGGGAAATCCAGAGTCACAGCGTTAGCCGTTAGCTTCTCCAGCCGATCACACGGTCACCTGGTTTCTGAGCTCCAGTTGTTATAACGAACCTCCTTGTAATAGAGTCGTAACTCTGCCCCCAGGTGGAAGTAAAAAGCCACTACATGTCATTAACACAGGAGAAAAAACAAGTCTTGTTAGTCTGGGCTTTTTATTTATTTATTTTTTCCAAGGCTTTTCACAGAAATGTTTTTGCTTCCAAATAAACTACAGTGTTTATGCTTCCATATTCATTTATTGTTTTGTTTGCAGAGGAGTTCACACCGGAAAGGATCATCTGCTAAAAGCTTTTTGCAGCATGAACAGCAGCAGCAGCAGCAGCCTGTGGAGCTGCATCTGTCCTTCCCATATGTCCTGGAGGAGCTGATCTGGGAGCAGGGTCATCAGACCAACATACAGCAGTGYTACTGCTACTGTGGTGGTCCTGGAGAGTGAGTTACACACTGCTGTCCCTGTATGGCTCCTGCACACACCCTGGCTCTTTACACAAGCTAAAATGTGTCTGTGGTTGGTTGTTTTATTTGCAGATGGTTCCTGAAGATGCTGCAGTGTCACAGATGTCAGCAGTGGTTCCATGAAGACTGTCTCCATTGCCTGCAGATGCCCATGCTCTATGGAGATAGGTGCAAATATAAAATACTTAAATGTTATCATACAATATGTTTTTCAMTGTTCTTAAAAAGGATTCCTGGTTGTCTGCCACTTCCACACAGATTCTGTTCAACTCTAGGCTGTTCCAAAGACATTCATTATTTTAAAGGGGTGGTGTTATGTGTTTTCCAGGCACGTATTTCAGTTTTATTCCACAATYAAGTAAATGTTACCTTCAGTTGTTAAAGYGTATAAATCAACAAWAAATGTGACTTTACATCATAGTYTATCTAAACACCTTGAAATTGGCCTGTGTCTCTACCTCCTACCTTTTCAGACACTCCCACTTCAGCACATCTTCACAATGCTTCAGGGGAGGGGGTGTCTGTGTGATAAAAGCTCAGTTGCAGACTGAGCTCCAGGGAGGAGCTTTCTGTAAATACCCGGAGCTTCGTACCAGGAAGTGTTTAGTTACCTGTTGGAGATGAAAGGAAAGGAGTTTCTGTAATGAGACTTCTTTCAGTTTTTACAGTCATGTTGTTAAAAAATAATAGGAACAGGATTTTTATATTTTTTATTTTATCGGATATCGTACACAGTTTTTATTTCATTTTTATTTTGTGTCACATTAATCTCATCCCACTAAACTCCAGAAAAAAAACAACTATTTAAAAGAGGATTTGTTGACAACGTAGATAAAAAAAAAAAAAAACACCCAAGCACAGAGTGGAGATTTGAATTTCAGCTGAATAAAACGATGAGCTCATATTTATAGCACAGGTTAAAGATTAAAAAACAAAACATAAGCTCTGTTCTTACC
>NW_013952872.1:267304-268904 GCF_001266775.1 Austrofundulus limnaeus
TGTGTGTGTGTGTGTGTGTGTGTGTGTGTGTGTGTGTATAATGTTCAATAAATTGGGCCCTGAGGTCAAAAAGTTTAAGAACCCCTGTTTTAGGGAACCAAGTTGAATGTCATGCAGCTTCATTACCACCCTTCAACATTTTTAAAGGAATTCTCTAATTCTTACTGTTTAAAGACACAACATGACTTCTTTCTACCAGAGACCAGTTGAAACATTTTAATTCATCTTTGGATCGTTTTACTTTGTTTGAGCATAAATTTAGCTGATAATAACCTGCCTAATATGAGACACACACACACACCACCCACTCACACACTTTAATCTCAAAACCTATAAACTAAAATACCTGATGTGTTCTAGTGTTGTGTGGTGTAGCAGCACAGAGGATGAAGTGTTGTGTTGTTTTGTCTTCAGGTTTTATATCTTCATCTGTTCAGTGTGCAACGGTGGMCCAGAGTACCTGACCCGGCTGCCTCTCACCTGGTGAGCCAGTCTTTACTTCAGTCAGAGGTTAAACTAGCACAGCTGTTTATACAGTGGTATATTCAGATAAGACTGTTTAGCTGTTGTCAGCCCTGAAACATTTCCTCTCATTGGCAATCATTTCCAACTGATTACTGTGWTGTTTGTTTAAATAATATTTGCTTTATATTCACCTCTTTTACAAGCATTTTTTCCTACAATATTTCAGGAAGGATGTTGTTCATCTGAGTTTGTACAACTTGAGTGTAATCCACAAGAAGAAGTACTTTGACTTTGACATGGAGTTGATGTCTTACATCATTGAAAACTGGTCACTGATGCAGCTTGGTGAGGTAAGGACATTTACTCACACATTATTATATTTTCAGAAATCCTCTTTGACTTTCTGGTTTTTAATATTTAACTTTGCATCATAAAAATGGCCTTTCTTGGCCTGGTGGCTGCATGGAAAGCATTGTCAGCTCATAAACATTGATATTTTCCAGATAAAGGTACCAGTGGAAAAAAAATTAAAAATTTTTAGTCCTGCAGAAATAATCCTGATTTTGTTCTGACTTTAGCTCGCCAAAACTCCAAGATCTGAGCGGTTTGATCATATTCTGGAGACCTTAACCAACAATAGCTGCACGTGAGTCAAGCTGTAATGTGTTGATGAWTTTTAACTTGCTTTGTAAACTTTATTTCACATGTTTACCTGACTCTTACAGATTCATGTCTGGAAAGGAGGTAAAGAAAAAAAAGCACTTGTAYGGCCTCAGGATTCGATTCCCCCCCTCTCCCCCCAACTGTGATGAGCCAATTTACAGAGTGATGAAAACGTCACATGAGATCACCATTAAAGGATGCAAATCCAACAAAACTATGTCTGCAATCAAGTAAGGTTCAAATATGAGTTTTTACATTTTCTCATCTTAGTGCTGAGTTTTCCCCAACATATTTACTAACTCAGACCAGGAAAACCTAATGTTGAATATTTACAGATATATTATTCCTGTTACTCAGACTCCCTGACTAATTAAACATTTAAACCGTTCATGATGTGGCAGGTTCTTCTTGTGTCTTTCGGAGCTCCTGTCTTTCTTTCTTTTCTTTTTTTTAACATTATTTACTTTTTTTG
>NW_013952872.1:269854-272090 GCF_001266775.1 Austrofundulus limnaeus
TGTCTCTTGGGCCGTCTCCGCCCACATCAAGACCTCCGCCAATCACGTCTCTTGGGCCGTCTCCGCCCACATCAAGACCTCCGCCAATCACGTCTCTTGGGCCGTCTCCGCCCACATCAAGACCTCCGCCAAGACCTCCGCCAATCACGTCTCGCCCACTTCAAGACCTCCGCCAATCATGTCTCTTGGGCCGTCTCCGCCCACATCAAGACCTCCGACAATCACGTCTCTTGGGCCGTCTCCGCCCACATCAAGACCTCCGCCAATCACGTCTCTTGGGCCGTCTCCGCCCACATCAAGACCTCCGCCAATCACGTCTCTTGGGCCGTCTCCGCCCACATGAAACCTCCGCCAATCATGTCTCTTGGGCCGTCTCCGCCCACATCAAGACCTCCGCCAATCATGTCTCTTGGGCCGTCTCTGCCCACATCAAGACCTCCGCCAATCACGTCTCTTGGGCCGTCCCCGCCCACATGAAACCTCTGCCAATCATGTCTCTTGGGCCGTCTCCGCCCACATCGAAACCTCCGCCAATCATGTCTCTTGGGCCGTCTCCGCCCACAGGACAACATGTTCTGCAGAGACCCCCATCTCATTCCATCTGTTTCAGCCATTTTCTTCTGGTTCTGCCATGCCTGCTAGTGGTGGTCAGAGGGTCCGGTGGCGCCGGTGCATGGCAGCACTGCCTCTGTCAGTGTGCCCCAGGGCAGCTGTGGCTACAGTGTAGCTTACCACCATCAGTTTGAATGGGTGAATGACTGTTAGTGTAAACTGTGCTGGAGTCTGTAGGGACTTGAKAAGGTGCTATAGGTTYRTGCCATTTACTATTAACTGAACCARTGATGTCACCTGTTGCGTTATGCTCTTTGTGCGTTCTCCTCAAAGCAGAGCTGCATCACTGTTGTTTTCAGTAACACCTTGGGAGTACCAAAGTAATCCAGAATCACTTTCTTTGTATTGGTTTTGTTGAAAGTTTTCCCACAGTTGTAAATACTGAAAACTAGAAAATCAGCGAGTACTGCAGGTTCTACATAAAGAAACACAAACAGTCCAAAATTATCACCAATATGTTGGAATAAAGGTTGCTGTTTAGAACATTTTAAATCATTCTGAAGTATTTTTGAAAGCCTAACCAAAGCCCAAGTATAAAAAAGTAACAAAGTGTAACAGAACCTGAATTCTTTCATTCAGATTGATGTTTTTTGTCACGTGTGACAGTCTAATGCACAGCTGCTGTAACTGTTTTGAAATGATGTCGTTGCTCCAGAAGTCCCACCGCTCTAACCAATGGCACCGAGAAGAAGAAGAAAAAGAAGAAAAAGAAAAAGAGGAAGCAAGAGGCGCGTTCTCTGGAGACCCTGGCTAAACCACAACGGTCTACTGAGCTCCTGTCTCTGGTATGGATGAAGTGTGAAGGTTTTTTTTTTTTGTTTTTTTCTAACGTGTTTGTGAGTCTGAGCTGGGTGTGTTCAGTGATCTGAGAGGGATGGACGTTTTTACGTCACGTCTTTGTAGGTTTGAACACATGCAGCCATTCATGTTAAAAATCCYAAATCTTAACTGTAGAGGCTGAGAAAATGTTCATACTTTTTACTTTACTTTGACAGGAAACCAGAAAACCTCTCCCAGTGGAGTCTCATGCATTGGATCATTTCACTTCTGTCAAGTAAGTGAGAAAATAAAAACATGTTTGAAACTGTCAGGAGGTTTTTTTTTYCTTCTTCTTCTGCATTTAAATGTAAAYAACTGTACAAAATTCACTGTAATCTGTCAACATGCATGTGTATTGTGAGCAAGTTCAGTAGAGTTATTTAAAACCTACTGAGTGTTCAAATTAGTATTTTTAAATTTGAATGAGTGTGCTGCTGTGTCCTGGCTCCTATCAAATATGGACTAATTTTGGACCCACCCAGGACAAACAGAAGACCCTTCAGTTGCTCAGACCACATCCTGAGGTAGACAGGGACACTTGTYGCTGTGGAGACATCAGAGTAAAGAGTCTCCTGATGAGACTCGATACAGATTTCATTACAACCTTTCTTTGTGACTCTTGGAAAAATGTGTGTTCTCTTTAAAAGCAACAAAGAGTAATTACTTAAATAAGTAATTGCATCTTATGTTACCGCTCAAAATTTATTTGTGATCAAACTTGCAGCGGGTAAAATAAGTATTGAACACGTCACCATTTTTCTCAGTAAATATTTTACTAGAGGTGCTAATGACATGAAATTTTCAC
>NW_013952872.1:273027-274234 GCF_001266775.1 Austrofundulus limnaeus
ATATTTACTGAGAAAAATGGTGACGTGTTCAATACTTATTTTACCCGCTGTAACTATCACACCGAATTTGAGCCCAATATATGTTACAATGACTGTCATAAGAAATAGTTTCAAATTTGTTTAACACTACTGCCTTTGGGCCAGCATGACCCACAAGGCCTCATTACCCATGTTTACATGTGCAAAATTCTTTGATCAAATTGAAATGCATTCAGATTAAATAATCTGAATGTATTGTTTACATGGACACAATCTGATCATGAGTGTTTACATGCAGCAGCAGGCTTTTATTCAGAATAGAAGCACTGACGTGCAGAGTTCTTAACTTACCTTAAAAAACACAGAAAATAGTTCTACTTCCATCATGAACATAAACAAACAGCTTCTGAGCTCAGAATGAACCTGCACAGGTTTTAATAATGGTAGAGACRTTACTGCACTCTCTGGTTCAGCTGCAGGGGACGCACAGACTTTTTAAATATTTTTTTTGTGAAGCGGCGCCGGCTGTGTCTTTTTTACTGAATGAGAGAATGGGAGGAAAGGTTCTTCTGTGCTGCTGGAAACAGCACTGCTGCTCCTCCCTCAAAAGAGCAGAGACTGCTGAATGAAAGTCAGCAGACATGCACAGTCAGGTCAGTTTTCCATCGTCAGAATAAGATGATCAGATTAAGTGTTTACATGTTTACATGTCCATGTAAACGAAGCCGGTGTTGAGACTAAAACCTCTTGGAACATTTTGACCTAAGGGCAGCAGGAGGGTTGAGGTCAGTTAGCTGTAGCAACCATCTTGAATCAAATGAATGCTGAAAGTTATCCAGTTAAAAATGTTTCTCTTGATTACTTTCTGAAAGTTTCATTAAAACTCCTCCTGTGGATTATGCACACACACAAACACACTGGCTACATTTACATGGACATAAGTAATCAGATTAAACGGCCATTCGGAATAAAAATGCGTAATGTAAACATCCCATTCTTCCCATTCTTAATTTATCAGAATGAGAGAGGTGGTTTATGCCGATTGATAATCCGAAAAGTGTGCATGTAAACATTTAATCTGATCATTTTATTCTGATTGTGGAAAACTGACCTGACTGTTCATGTCAGCTGACTTTCATCCAGCAGACAGAAGTTTTCCTCCTGTTCTCTCGTTCTATAAAGAAGGAAGACACACAACCTGTGCCGCTTTGTAAAAAAAAAAAAAAAA
>NW_013952872.1:278394-280054 GCF_001266775.1 Austrofundulus limnaeus
ATTTTTGCAGAAATATCGCCCGCCAGGAGTTTCTGGCTGAATCCAGGCGGGAGAGCGGGTGCTGGATGAAGGACCACGGTTCCACCTCACTGGATCTCTTCATTTTATTCCCCTGCATCAGCACCAGCAGCTTGTGCTGGAAATCAGCTGTTTCACCCGCCGGAGCTCGCCGACGACTTTTGATTGCTTATATCTCCGCATGAGAACGTCCCAGTAACTTGGAACCACCTCCAGGTTGTAGCGGAGATCCAGAACTTTAAAACGAGCCTCTCCCACCTGGATCTGACGCTCAGAGCTGGCGCTAGAGGCTCCGGAGTGAATTGAGTACTATATCGCCCGCCAAAGCGCCTTTTTCGGCCGRTCKTTGGTTAATAGCTCCGCGGGGGAACGTTCCAGGAACTTGCARCYACCTCCAGTTTGTAGAGGAGGACCGYAGCTTTCCAAAGTCATCTGACTTTCCTGGATCTGATGCTCAGAGCCCGCAGGAGAAGCAAACGAAGGTTGAAATTTCCTCCCAAAAATGCGCATAAAATGCACTAAGTTGTGCGTAATTTGCTTATTGCTCCACGGGGGAACGTCACAAAGACTTCATTCAACTTTCACCTTGTAGGGCAGAACCAGAGCTTTCAAGCAAGACCAGCCACTCCAGGATGCGACGCTCAAAGCCRGCGCTAGAGGCTCCGCAGCAAGGTTGCACTTCGTGGGCACCTGGGAATCAGCTGGCGAGCGACTGGTTGGGCACTTCTGGTTTAAACCTTAAAAAAAATYGATACAGGGCTTTAGAATATCGATACAGAATCAGGAAATGAAATATCGCAATATTTCAGTGTATCGATATTTTCTTACACCCCTACCATTCAAACAAACATAACATCTAAATATTCAAACAGTGTTCAAACTTCAGACAAGCTTTATGTTGTGACAGAACCAGGAAATAATCCTGTCAAAGTAATCCTAGTCTGATTCATGCTTTATGTTTACAAACTTTTCCTTCAGCCTCTACAGTTCCAGCAGGACACAGCCGTCATCCTGTCACATGCCTCTGACTTCTCCGCCGTTGAAACGAAAACGTGGGCGACCGCGGCGGACCCCGCTGGCCCCCGAGATCCCCCCTCCTCCCAGCCAGGCCGAGCCCGACCCGTCGGCCACAGAGATGCTCACCCTCACGGGGCTTCACTCCACAGACATAGTTCACGGCATGGACCCCAACAGCCAGCTCTCACACCTCAAGAACTCTATCAGCAGCTACTTCGGAGTAGCAGGCCGTCTGGCTTGTGGGGAGAAGTACAAGGTCCTGGCCCGACGGGTCACGCTCGACGGCAAGGTGCAGTATTTGGTGGAGTGGGAGGGAGTTACTGCCTCGTAGGCTCGTTGGTGTCACGGTTCACATGTCAGACCTGAGTGGAGCTCAGAGGCTGGAGGTCTGCCGTTCCTTCAGAGCATTAACTGGTTGTGTGTCTGTTTTAGTTCAGACAAGAACGGCTTCTGTCCACCTAACCAAGATTTAAAATCTTATATCAGCCAAAATGTCTTTTTGATTTTGTTTTGTGACTGATTTACTAAACAGGAACTGATTGTGTAAGAATAATCATCTTGTTTTCAGATTCAGATTCTTGAAATACTTGATTTGACTCAATTTTTTTCTTATTTCAAGAATCTG
>NW_013952872.1:280180-283736 GCF_001266775.1 Austrofundulus limnaeus
CAGATTCTTGAAATAAGAAAAAAATTGAGTCAAATCAAGTATTTCAAGAATCTGAATCTGAAAACAAGATGATTATTCTTACACAATCAGTTCCTGTTTAGTAAATCAGTCACAAAACAAAATCAAAAAGACATTTTGGCTGATGTAAGATTTTAAAACTTGGTTAGGTGGACAGATTTTGCAGTGTTCTGTTGGTCTTTCTGTAAAAACTACTGGCTCAGTCCTGTTTAGGTTTAAAACTTCTGGTTTTAATTTCAAGCCTGTTTTTTGTTGGTCAGTTCTCAAAGAATAGGAGACCGAAGGCAAACTAAAAATAAAAAATCTGTTTGTCTTGGTCATCATTTAATACCTTTATGTTTCAGTGAGTTTTTGTTTGTACGTGTTGTTTTCCAGCTCTGTCGGCTGTTTGCTCGTTTCTGAGATGATGAGGAACTCAGAACAAACATGATGTGCTGCTGTTTAATATAGAAACTATACCACATTTAATGTTTTATATTACCCCCTCCTCTGTTTAATCRTGTCGGTTTATTTTCTGTTTGTTTCTGGTTTCTTTGGTGCAGTTTTTCTGTTTGTTTAAAAAAAAATTGTGTTTCAATCATGTTTTGCCAAAAAGAGTTTATTTAAGTTAGACAGGCAAATTATTTCCAATTAAAATGYTCAGATATTTTGATTGGAAACAGATAAAAATCAGTTAAAATGATCAGATTTGGTTTTAAACTCATGGTTCTGACCCAGCTGGATGACGAGTTGTGAAGCTTTTTAGTTGAAAGTAGTTTTGGGTAAAACAAAAGCAGATTTCTGCTCATCATGTTCAGAACTTTACAGCRTTTTCTCACCAATCAGCTGAAGGTTTGTTGTTCAGTTAATGTTCTTAAACAGTGTTATTTTTATATTCGATCATTTTTTATGACATAAAGATATATAAGCTTGTTTTAATCATAATAACTTCAGTTTTCCAGCTCGTTTTAAACCGCGTGACAAACCACTGGAAATGCTTGGATTCTGTTTGTCACTGCCAGAYGTTACCGCTCACTTCGGACGGTCCTCTCTTTTTTGGAGAAGTTTCTGGTTTTGTTCAGATAAAGAGATGTTTTTGTTGAAGCGTCGTCGTTGTAGGAATGTAGTGAGTGCATTTAAAGCTTTTCTTTATGTTCAGTGTTTCAGCCCAAATGTTATCACTGGCTTCCAACAGGCTTCTTCAGCCAAAGAACATACGTGTAACGGCTTTTGAAATTATTCTTAATACATTTTTATATATCATTATATTGGTTGGTGTGTTTATTTTTTTCKTTTGTGAACCTGTTTTGTTAAGGAAGAAATAAAAGCAGATATTTTGAAGCTTTGTTTGTGGTTTGATTATCAAGCAGCTGGTGGGACACCCAGAGCCGGCTCTTGGCATAGGCGAACTAGGCGGTCGCCTAGAGTGCCATCTGCTGGAGGGGGCGCTGAACTGCAGAAGAAAAAAAAAGTAATTATTTGTAATCCCTGGTTGTAACTCTGCTCAGCACCCCTTTCACTTAGCYTTGTCTTAAAAACTATAATGAAGTATTACAGGAAAAATAAACTACTCTACCCATAAAACATCCCCCCATTGCAGCAATCACCCCCACCCTCTCTCATTTGATTGACGTTGCACTGACTCGTCCTGCTCTGACACTCTGATGGGGGAGGGGCTAGTAGTGCCTCTCAGGTAGTGGTTYGTGTTGACAAACTCAATAACAACAAGTCTGTATTTTGTTGTCCCAAACATGTCAAACTCTTCAGACGTTTACCTGGATAAAAAGCCTYGAAAATAYGTAAATTTTGCAAAAAATCCACACAACTCGCACACGCGGGGGCGGGGTCAGCCTCGCTGAGGATGTGAAAGCGCCCGCTGCGACGCAGGAGGAAAGAAGAGCGGAAAAAATTCAAAACTATTTCTAGCGGCAGAACAGGTTGGAAGATGGCTGTTTGATGTTATTTTTTGCTTTTTAAATCATCCTACAGATACAGATAAATTTGAAAAGGAGGTTTTGAGAAAAATCAGTGAGATTGCTCTATACGTCCGCATACTGTATCTGCAAAATGACGTAAAATCTTTATAACTTACGCACAATCCGTACAAGTTGACATGTATGTTATTTATTTGCTTTCTGGGAAAGTTAATAAATCTAAGTTTACCATAGTACCTTACACTGTCAAACTTTTTTAGGGGTTCAAGTTGGGGTGGTTGGGACATAGTTTTGAGTGTTGGGGGGAGGGGGGGTGTTGCACTTCAACTAGCCTAGGGCACCAAAATGGCTAGAGCCAGCACTGGGGACACCACTTCCAGTTGATCCAAAACAAGAACCCAGTTTGAACAAAATTCAAAAATTAATTGAAGAAGGAAATAATGTAAATGAGTTAATCTGAAGCAGTAAATGAGAGGACAAAGGAACCATAAAAATAACTAATAAAATTATAGAAGTATTGTGACATTTCTGCTACTAAAAAATTCTCTTAATCATAATTATGTGATGCTGAGTCATTAATATAAAATGCTGAGTCATAGGATTCTGTTTTTTCCCATGGTGGTAAAATTGGGACATCTGCAACATTTAAGAAGTTGGGGGGAAATGCATTTAGCCATAGTTTTTTCTTTCATAGAAATATAAATTTTTCATAAATTTTTAAACCTCGAACCAACTCAAGTACAAAAAATACAGTTAATCTGAAAAAATGAAATACAGTACATTCAGACAGAAGATGCAGAATATTATCATTCGTAAGATAAAGGATATTCTGTATTTTTAGGATTTTTTTTTTGTTGGATAAATTTAAAATAGTTTTTCTGACTGTGGTTAGATGTCTATGACAATCTGAAGACCAAATCTGGCCCCAAAGGTAAAATTTTAAGAGACATATAAATCTTAAATCTATTTTCATATTTAAATCTTTCAGTTGGGGTCTTTTATAAAGTGGATCAGCAATTCCTTCTTATTGTAACTCTATAGTAGCTTGGTAAAAACCAGACCCATATCCTTCACTTTCCTTCGTGTCTCAGATCAACTCATTTTGAGGCTGTCTCTTTAAATCCAAACAAAATTCCTCACACCCCGCCCCCCTCCAGCTTCCAGACTGGTTCATTGATGGAGGGTGCTGAAATATTTTATTTTTAATTTAAATAAAAGATGTCAACAAGAGAAGACTTGTCCATCCAGCCTTGCATGTTGGATCTTACCCAGAGTCTGACCCAGAACCAGAGTTTGACCCAGAACCAGAGAAGAATGTAGACCACAAAATTGTAGTTGGTAGGTCCAGAACTTGTATGTCCGTTCTGTCACAAATTCTTTGATATAGTAGTTCAGAAAACGTCATAGAAATCTGAATGAGTTAAAACATGTCCTCAAAAAGAATATAAACATATGCATCATCAGGAGAGACTGTTTTTTACATTTGTAGAGACTCAAAATAGGCCTACACAAAATTGTATTATTTGTTTTTTTGTCACTTTTAGTAAAATAATTGGGTTTTCAGTGACTTTTTTTATTGTTTTGCTGGATTGTGATAGATCTCAGAAATAATAAATGGAAAATGT
>NW_013952872.1:284751-287915 GCF_001266775.1 Austrofundulus limnaeus
GATAGATAGATAGATAGATAGATAGATAGATAGATAGATAGATAGATAGATAGATAGATAGATAGATAGATAGATGGATAGATGGATAAAATGGTTGGCCCTTGATCGTTGCAGCTCGCGCCGTTGTTGGCGCGAGACTCATTTCAACGTCACATCCACCAATCACCAGAAAGAGTGCATCGTATCATCCAATTGGAGAGCTCGTTGTTGGGGCTGTGGGCGGAGACTAAAATTACAAACTGTTTTCTGCTCGTTTTTTCCGTCTGAAAGATTCAGAAACTTTATCTCTTCGTGGTTAATGGAACATATTTAACCCTTCAAATGAAAGGCAGACCTCGGTACTTCTGTAGGTTTTATTTCACGAACAGCCGCGGTGTTCAGCCGCTAAAAGCTTTTGTTTACATTCAGTGGAGGTGGTTAGCTTGTTTCCACTTTGTTATTAGCACAGTTTGATTAGCTGCTAGTTAGTTTTCTGTATTTTCTGAGCATATTAAAAACTCTTTTAGCCAATAGATATGTCAACAGGAGTTTGATGTTTTTCATGTTTGAGACCGAAGAAACTGAGCTCATCTTCTACAAYAGTTGGACAGAAACTCAGGTAAACTAAAGCCACCTGCTAAACATCTATAATCAGTCCGCTGTGGGACCAGAAGCAGCACTTAAACATTTCTTCCCCTCTACAGCCATGATGATAGGTGTCTACAGCAGGCTGACTTCCTGACGTGACCCCTGGGATGTCCTCTTTCCGGGTCAGYCAGGGTTCAGAGAGACCTCTCGGTGGGACACATCTCTTCCTCTGTCTTCCTGCTCAAAGGTTTGCCAGGGACAGAAAATATTCATCATCCAAAGAGTCATAAAACGCACCAACAAAACTCTGTAAACCAGTGAAACAGGTGGTGCTGCAGCATCATTACTGAACAAACTCTGACTTCCTGCTCCTGTTTGTCTCCTTCAGCCTGTAGAGATGGAGTGTGGGTCTGTCAGGAGGAAGGTGGGCTGTGTGCGTCAGGAGAACGCCTGCCTGACCCCACAGGACGAGCAGCTCATCAGTGACCCACAACCTTTGTAYGACGATCCAGCAGCCTTTAAGTCACAGGTATGGACACACAAATCTTCATTTACCTTAAAAAAACAAGACAAATCCTAGCAAACATTTATTGCCAACCAACCTTTATGTAAGTTTTAGATCCAGCTGTTTGAGAAATGACAGGTTTCATCGAACTTTGAAAGAAATATTGTCTCGTGATATCGCAAGATGTCATGCTCACCCTTAGCAAAAAGTAGTATATGCAAGTATCCATTAAGTATACTAATTTTAAACTTAAAATGAAAAGTATACTTCCAGTTTACTTTTTATGTACCTATCTGAGATATACTTAACCAAGTTTATCTTACACTATACTTKGCTTGTACTAAAAGYATAYTAAAAGTTTAAGTATACTTAGTTTATACTATTGTTTAAACTTTTGGTCAAGATAAACTTTAGTAGTACACTTTTCACAYAGACTGGTTTATTTGTAGTATATTTCAAGATTAAACTAAAACTACGTAGAATACTTTCAGTATACTTCTGAGTATACTTTCATAAACTTTTTGTGGGCCAATTTAATCCGAGGTTTATATTTGTTAGTAAACTGCTAGTACACTTATATCAGTTTACTTGGTAAATAAAAGTACACTTAGGGAAATACACTTTTATATATTTCAGTATACTTAATGACATGTACTTAACTTATACTTCTTTTTTTGTAAGTTTATAAACTTAACAGTTAACTTAACTTTTCATAAACATTAAAAATGTCCCAATTTAGTACAAACAAGTTTTAAATGAATATACTTTCTAGTGCACTACAAGTACATGGTGCCTAGTATACTTGATATACTTAAACTTATACTCAAGTATACTTATTAAAATGAACTTCAAGTATACTACTTTTTGCTAAGGGCRTGTATGTGTTGTAAATGACTCGTAGCGACTACCACACCAAATTATACCTCAATGTCTGTGAAATTCACAGCATTGTAGACATTGTAGTGTTTTATTTGTGACTGAATAGTGYGGGAATTGAACCCCCAACTCTGTTATTGGAGAACGGTTCCTCCAACCATTCATCCACAGCCGTGTATTTTTCTTTGAACAAAATCTAACAATAATGTCATTTTAAGTAAAGGAATATTTACCAAATTTTAGAAAAATGTAACTTAAAATAAATAGCTTTATATACATAGCTTTTTATATTTTAGCTAAATAGCTTTTCCTTTTCAAAAACTAAGTTTTGGGCTATAGTAAGCTGGATGTAGCAGCTGCTCCTCTCGTCTTGAAATGTGTTGACTCAAAAGCTGATCGGTTGTAGATGCATGTCCAATGATTGATTTATTTATTTTATATTTTATTCAAAATTGAAGCATTTTGTGAGAAATTTTGCTGTCTACACCTTACGACTATTTAAAAACAAATAATAGAAGTGGTATTGTTTATATTCTAAAGGTTCTTCCCAGAAGCTCGAGGGTTGGGTTTAACAGCAGCCTGGCAGCCATGAGTGAACAGATTCATCAGCTTGAAACAGAGTTGGAGGCTCAAACTAAAGAGCTAAAGTAAGTTGCAACATGATAAACATGTACTTGTAACGTATCAGCCATGCTGTAAAAAAGGGCTTCTTAACCTTTTTGACTTCGGGGCCCAATTTATTGAACATAAAGTGTCACGAGGTCCAGTCAGACATTAACAATGTATGGATCAAAATGATAATTATTATAAATCTTGGTTTAATTTTAATTGCATTTACATCATAACTAACACAACTCAGTTAAATACACTTACAGTTTAAAAGTAAAACTCCTGTCAAATAATCACAAGACATGATTACGTATAACAAATATTTTTATATTGTAACCTGCCCATAACAATTATTTGAACAAACACAACTGTCGGTCAACAGGCTTATCAACACAAAAATATATTTTTAACATAACAAAAATAGACAATTCAATAAAAAAATGTGGGCATAAAATAAATACATTCAAAATGTTCAACGTGAATGTTTCAAATTTACAAAACCTGTAAAAATAAATTTGATTATTTATTTGATTATAGTTCCCCCTATTAGTGCTTTAGTGCAGTGTTTCCCAAAGTTGGGGTCGGGACCCAAAGTGGGGTCCTGAAA
>NW_013952872.1:288271-292326 GCF_001266775.1 Austrofundulus limnaeus
GGTCCCACGGCCCTCTGTGGCCCAAAGTTAAAAACTGTTGTTCTTTTTAGGCCCTCAAGGTGGCGCTCGGCCCTTAGGTTAAGAATCTATGATCTAGAATAAATGCTGTTATAATGTCTGGCTGCCTGTTTTTACAGGGCAGCAGAACTGAGGGCAGAGTGTTTTCAGGAAGCAGCAGCCCACAGTGATGTTGTTGTGGCGAYGCTTTCTGAGGAGCTGGAGACGCTCAGAGACGAGCTGGACAACAGGACAGCATCAGGACAGAGGTGAGGGCTTCAACATATAAACACTTTTTACTGACATGAACATATAAAAGTTCTCTGATACGCTGCCATTTTTATAATCAAGTCAAGTTTTATTTCTAAAGCACCTTTCACACAGAAATTTACAGCAGATAAAAAACAAACTGTTCTCTTCCTTGTCTTACAGGGCTGAGCAACAAAGGAACCAAGCTCTTCAAAATGCAGAGAAACTCAAAGAAGCTTTTAAAGATTATAAAAATACRATTTCTGTTAAGCTCCAAAAGGTCCACTTATTGAACTCTTTCTGTCCTTTCTTTCTTTGTTTGTTGGCTGTTGAAGCTGAAGTGTTTTTATCTGGGCTTTAAGGTGATGGAAAGTGAAAGCAAACTGAAAGAGAGTCTGATCGAGTGTGACAAACAGAAAGAAGAACTGGAAATGAAGTTTTCAGTGTTGGAMAGTGAGAAGGCAGAACAGAGCCGGACTGTCAGGTACTGTCTCCTCTGGTTTATAATGTTTGTTAAAGAATAAACAGAATGGGTCCTAAAACAGAACCCTGGGGTACACCACAAGACAGGCTGGTGGTATCGGACATAATGTTTGTTAAAGGAGCATGTTAAAAGTAAAAGGACTTGCTGGATGTCAGTGAACCAGCAGCATCTCTTCTCACCTGTGTCTCAGCCGGCTGCAGAAGGAGCTRCAGCAGGCCACAGCTGCTGCTGTTGACCTCCAAGCCCAGGTGGAGGACGCTGGACGAAAAGCCTCTCAGCTGGAGCGGCAGCTTGTGGAGCGAAGTGCAGARTCCAGGGAGCTGGAGGAGCTGCGGACTCTGACCCGCAGCCAGGAACAGAGGGCCACCCAGAGCCTCAGAGAGGCTSAGCAGAACCAGGCAGAGCTGGCCAGCCTGGAGGCCATACTGGCTCTGCTGCACCTTCGAGAGGTGAACAGGTTCTCCTCTATAAGGAGCTGTAGTTCACTCTGAATGATTGAGTCTTTTTGGATCAGTAGAACAGCACACTTATTATTATCTAACACAGTTTATTACCTCCCTCCAGGGTCCAGAGGGGCCTCTCTGTACCTGTCCTTGCATGCTGCCCCCAGCAGATTATTCTGGAACTGCACACCTGCTTCAACTGAAACCAGGTAGGCTGACAATTCTGATGCATCAAAACATTATGACCCCATTTAGAGTTTGCTCTACTATCTTGAAGCTGCAGTTTTTACCTAAAGAAATGTGTACGCTCAACTGTTGGCTGATCAAACTAATTAAACAGCCAGTATTGGGAATATGAAAGGCTGAAAACACAGCCTTTTTAGCAGCCTATCCATGCTAGTCGCTAGCCTCTAGTGCTAACACCAGTCTATCAATGCTAGTTGCTAGCCTCTCTAATGCTAACACCAGCCTATAAATGCTAGTCGCTAGCCTCTCTAATGCTAACACCAGCCTATCAATACTAGTCACTAGCCTCTCTAATGCTAACACCAGCCTATCAATACTAGTCACTAGCCTCTCTAATGCTAACATCAGCCTATAAATGCTAGTTGCTAGCCTCTCTAATGTTAACATAAGCCTATAAATGCTAGTCACTAGCCTCTCTACTGCTAACACCAGCCTGTAAATGCTAGTCGCTAGCCTCTCTAATGTTAACACAAGCCTATAAATGCTAGTCACTAGCCTCTCTAATGTTAACACAAGCCTATAAATGCTAGTCACTAGCCTCTCTAATGTTAACACAAGCCTATAAATGCTAGTCGCTAGCGTCTCTACTGCTAACACCAGCCTATCCATGCTAGTCACTAGCCTCTCTAATGCTAAGCAAATGAATAGTCTTCTTTTCATTTGTCAGTGCCTGCTGCTCATTGAGCCGTGCCGGGCTGTCATTAATCAGATGAATAGCTGGCTTAGGAATAGAATTGGTCTCCTGCTACTAGGATGTAGCAACTGCTGGTTGTACAATAGTCTTAATTTTGGCCCTCACACAGTGCCATACTTTAAAGGCAGCAGTTTCCAACCTTTACATTGAAAATAAATATTTTTGCCACCTCTCCACCCAACAAATATTTAWAGCCAAAGAACCTACTTGGACATTAAAACACAGACAACAACTTATACAGAAAACTGTCTGTCTGAATTCACAAAAAAAAAAGCTTTTAAAAAGGACATAAAAATGAGCCTGGATAGGACTTAATATGTCTTAAACAAATTAAATTTACTCAAAGTACTGAAGATACCAAGTTGTTTTTAATAYTTTGAAATGATATATTTTGTAAAACGATTTGTCATTTTATTCAWTGCCTTACTTGAAGTCTCAGAATCTGTGGGTTGAAGATACACTTGCAGCTGCAAACCTTCTCTCCTGTATCAAAAATCCTAATATTTCTCTACTTTTCCTGTCGGTCTGTGGACGTGTGCAGGTGAGGGCTACCAGCAGCTGCTGAGGCTGTTGCAGTGGAAGGAGGCTGAGAGGATGAAACAGAGCTGCCTGAAGGAGCGGCTTCAGGAGCGTCTGAGCAGAGCGCAGGAGGAGATCTGCTCCCTGCAGAACTCCATGTCCCAAAGAGCCCTGCACTACCAGAACCTCCACACGGAGCTGCTGAACAAAGACACAGACACAGAGAAGGAGGTGATGCTTCTTCTTCTTCTCCTCTCACCTGGTTTTTTTTATTTAACGTAGAAAGGTCAACAGGTTGGGCTTATGGTTTTTATTTTAATTTTATGTCAGCTAAAGAGAAAAAGTGCGCGAGTAGCTGCTCTGGAGAAGCAGCTGCAGGAGAAAACCTCAGCGTACAGTCTGGCTGCACTGAAGAACACTGAGCTGGAGAGTCAGCTGCAGGTACACAACACAAGCTGAGTGGCACCAAATGTTTTCCAGTCAGGATCATCGCTTGTTTTCTCTGATCACAGGAGAAGACCAGTGCCCTCCAGCACCACCAGTCTCTGATGACCAGAAAACAAAGAGAGTACCAGCAGGCTCTGGAAAAGTGTAAACAGTCTCATTCCAACCAGCTGACAGAACAACAACACAGAGTAGAACTAGTGAGCTACAGTTTTGTGTCTTTTGCACTTTTTGCTTCATTACCTCATATTTTCATTCTTAACCYGTTTAATCCCACCGGCAACAAWTGTTGCCAGACATTTAGTTTTACTTCTGGAAGCTCTAAAACTGTTATTTTGCCTTTGGGCAGCTATTTTAAGTTTTACAGCAGTATATTAGGCTGTCTACTCTTAGTTTTATCAATTTCATGTAGTTAGTGTGAACGGTCACATGACCACACCCCTTGACTTCCTGCCTGCCCTGCTGGAGGGAAAAGCCTACCTCAAACTGGTACAAAATGGAGTGAATAAAATATCTTAATGAACACATATAATTAAATATTTTGTACATACATTCTTCCTTCTGATGAGATATATGGAGAGTTTTATGCTTGCATGCATCTTTTGACTGTCAGGAGAGTGAATGTAAGCACGACAACAATTGTTGCAGCTAGTTTAACACATAGACAGAGCTATGCTAGCTGTTAAAGGTTTGACTGTTTATTTTATTCATCTTATAGGTTTTTTTTTCCATTCAGCTTAAAACCATCAGATGTTTTAGATCTTTTAGACCTGAAAGAACCTCAAAATGATGTTTGTTACATCAGGGGGTCCCAAACTTGTCCATGCTATAGCCCCCCAAACAGCACAAGCGTTTGGCTGGGGACCTCATGCAAACCTACAAACAATTCGACAAAATACGTAAAATGTTAAAATGTTGTTTAAATCACTTTTTGTAAGTATTATATTTGTTTAACATTAATATTTTATTAACTAAAATG
>NW_013952872.1:295580-300689 GCF_001266775.1 Austrofundulus limnaeus
CTAATATACAGTATACATATACATTGGACAAAGGAGATGCAGCTCTACCACTGTCTTTGTTGAGTTCTGCTGATAGGATTCCTTCCTTGCAGTTTGCATGTTAACATATTCCAGCAGTTCTGAAATCTGCCCAGAAAAAGGGACAGACTTCATGTTCTCTATAGTGCCTTAAATGATAGGGCTTCAAGCAGCAACTAGATCTTTATCAGAATATGTTGTAAAGGTTCTGATTGAAACACTGGGGTGGGAGCTGAGCTGAAATGAATGTAGGCAAAGCTCAATGAACTGAAGCTACGCTGTAAAAAAAGAATGGGTTAAAAAATCCCGTACCTCTAACTTTAATGAGCCAAGCACAGGATATAAAGCCAACACAGCTACTACTGCTAATATTCCATCTTCTGCTAAAAGTGAAGTAACGTCCTGCATGTTTCCTCATCAGATAAGTGAGCTGCAGTCAGACCTGTCGGCCTGTAGAGAAGAGCTGAACTCTTACAGGCTCCACGTGGAGGATGTCAAGAACAACTATGAGACCGAGCTGCAGAAGAAACATGACAAGGTGTGGTTTCAGACCCACTGAAGAAAACCTGAACCACACTGCCAGGCCCAGCTCTCAGACCTGTTCCTTCTGGTTCCTCAGGTGTCCTTCCTGCAGGAGAAGCTCCACAGCATCACCTCTGTTCACCAGAGCTGCAGTGAGCAGAACCTGCAGCTGCAGGTGTGTCTGCAGCAGCAGCAGACCATGCTGACTGAGAGCACGGCTCGGGTGTCTGAGCTGGAGGAGAGCCAGAGCCAGCTGCAGAGACAGGTCCGTCGGGGAGCGTCTGTGTTTTATAACGTACTGTCATTTCACAGGAAGTATCACCTTAGAAGAGCATCAAAAATATTGTTTTTACATTTGATTTAATTCAAGTGTTTTTAGCTACAAATGCAAATGTTAGTTTATGATTTCCTTTACCTTGATTGTAAGCAGTACATTTTTAGATTTCAGACATTTTTTTGGATCTGCAGTAGCCTGGCCCTTGTCTTCCTACGCAGTTACGCTCAATTCTGGTTTCCCTTGTCCTGATGCATCTCAGTAATCCAGGTAGAAAAAATCAAAAAGAAAAAATCAGTAGGTCCTCTGGATGGTTCTTCTTTAGTGAAACGTTTCGTCTCTCCTCCAAGAGACTTCTTCAGTCTGATGAGTTTCAGATGAACTCAGCCTTATAAGCTCCACCTCCACATGGTGGACAAACAGGTTAGTCACATGCAAAAGAGTGTCATCAACTAACAATAGGTTTGATTAGCTCTATTGTTCACAGAGGGTCATGTGCCCCATCACCTGACTTATTGGTTTGGATGCTGTGGGAAAACAAACCAAAACAAAACAAGGGGACTTTGAGCCCCGCCTGCATTCACTACATACACATGACATGACACCTAAGAACCACAGTATTTTAAAGATTAATAAAGATAAGTAAAGAAATTCACCCAACGTTATATTTAATCAGTTTTTTTGGTTTGTCCTGTTTACAGCATTTCAATTCATTATATTTTGACAAAATGCAATTTTTACACGTTTAAATCAAATCCCTATAAGTGCCTATTTTTCCACATTCCACTTTTGTACTTAATCCTGGTTTCGATGTGATGGGTCACATATAATTATATGAATATTCTATAACCATGTCAGTGCTATGTTCTCCTAAYCTTGTGTCCTCTAATATAAACGTATGAATAAAAATGGATTTTCTGCTCATTGGAAACACAAACACATGCTATATGTCCTGTTGTCTGCAGCTGTCCGGTCTGGAGCAGCAGCTGGAACGAGCTCGGGTGTCTCAGCAGGAGGAGGCGAGGAGCAGAGAGCAGGAGGCACAGGTGACCTCCAAGAAGCTGCAGGAGACGAAGCAGCAGAACTCAGAGCTGTCTGAGTCCATCAGGTCAGGAYATGTTGGGCAAACGAGGAGACTTGAACTTCTCTTTAAATTAAWACGTTTTGTCAGTTTGATAAAGTTGGACCTTTCATGCTCTGTGGTTTTGGGTGCTGCAGCCGTCTGACTTCAGACATGAAGATGTGTGAAGCTGAGCTGGCTGCCAAGGAGTCTGTGTTGGAGCGCCTGAAGAGAGAATTTTCCATCAAGACGGCTCAGATTGGAGAGCTGGAGGAGAACCTGCAGCACACTAAGAGCCAGCTGGTCACCAAGACKTCACTGGGTACAGTCAGTCCTTCATAGACCAGAGCAGGGTTCCACAAATCCTAYTGCCCGACTGCCCGSGKCAGKTAAAACTCATATTCGGGCAGGTGGGTGTGTCCCGATGCCTGCCCGACCGGGCAGGTAACCAGTTTCATTTATTATTTTATACGGCCATTTATTCAAAATCATCTGAAAATAAATGAAGAAATATGGCGTTTTAAAACACGTAAAGAGAGAATAAATCATCAAAATGTCCCCCTCCCTCCCGCTGTAGAAAAGTTACATGTTGCCGTCGTGTCGCAGGATCTCTTCCTCCCTCCTTCCTGCTGCACGTCGCGCAGAGAGAAGCTTTAACAACCGTAGCTTTTTTCACACCCGTGTTTTCAGAGGAAAAAAATGTTTTTTTATGTATTGTTACCTGCAGAGATGAAAAAAAAATGTTTGTTCAGTCATAAATCCATCTTACTGATGTCAGCTTCTGCTCTGATGAAGAAGATGATGAAGATGAGAGAGCAGCAGCAGCGGGTCAGAAGCTCATTGTATGGCAGGCCGATCTATCATTTATTTGGCTTCACCACACTTATATTCTAGTTATCTGAAATTGTTTTATGGCTAAATTAGACATATTAGTTATTTAGGATAAAATAATAAAATGTTTTCTTTTATTATTTTGTTTTATTTACTTTATTTCTTTTAATTTGGAGATCTTTCCAGCTTGTTTGTGTGTTGAAGTTGAATTTTGAAAATAAGGGGCAAATATGATGAGGTTTTTTTTTACTTCACTCTGCACCCTTTTACTTCAGGGTATGATTGTTTTTTAATGCTGTACATAGATGGTTTTGTTTTTATGAAGGAAAGAAACAAACAAACAAATAAATAGACATCTCTTAATATATTTTAACAATTCAAAATACCTATTTAAGATATCTCTAATTATATTCTGACTTGTATAAATAACATTAGATTTATCATCATGTTGTATGGAGACTTCAGTTCAACATATCTTAAATGTATCTTTGGATATGAAATTCACTATATAAGATTTAATTAATGCAAATTTCAGACTTTTTCATGTTCTGTAAATTGTATTTAAAACAAAGCTGCTGCTGTTGTCAGATGTTCTTAAAACAATTGACTGTTAGTAACTCAGTCTAAAATGTTTGCATCTGTTTAATCAGATGTCATATATTATATACCTCTGTATAACCATGTTAGTATTTTTGTAGTACAAAGTACAGTACACTTTTTTTCTCATTTTATCAAAATTTGAACATTTTTGTTTCGGGCAGGTAACTTTTCATGTCGGGCAGGTAAAAAAACAAATCTTGTCGAACCCTGGAGCAGACTGTTGTTGTAATTATAACCAGAACAACTTAAAGTTTGTTAAATGTATCTGGGCTGTTTCCTGCTCTCTTTCTCTCATTCTTATCGCTCATCTTTCCTCAGTCGATCGTCTGGAGGAGAAGCTCCATCGCTGTGAGGCAGACCGGATCAGCTGTTCACAGAAAGCCCAGATCCTGGAGAGACGGTCACACACGGTGCAGGAAGAGCTGGCTGACACCCTGGAACAGTTCAAGGAGCTCAGAGACGTCCTGCAGAAAAGCCAAAGCACCTCTGAAGAGCGGCGAGCACGAGTGGACGAACTGACCGAGCAGCTTGGGTGAGGACAGACATGATGTGTTCTTCTGTACACAGGTGTAAAACCTGCTCTGCATCCACGTTTTCTGTTTGAAACACCATCTGTATCACCTGCTGACAGAGGGTCACACAGTCTGTTACCAGAAACTGTCAGAAAGTAACCTCTACATGTTCATCAACAACTGATTCACTGATGGAAACAAGATGGCTGCCACAGCTAGCTGACCTTACAAACACACATGTGGGACAACTCTAACAGTTTTAAATATTATGACCTTAAAGTTGGTGTGATAGGAACTAAAAATCATTTGCAACTCATTGATTAGGTTCGATTTCTGTTTAAATTTTGCCACCAACTATTGCAACCAGGGGTGGAAATTAAAAATTTTCCCCAGCAGCCACAGTGGCTGGTAGAAAAAGTTTTGTACCGGCCACTCAAACTTTTTAACAGCCACTATTTTTTGTTTCTGTAACACGGTGCATTTAGACATTTCATGGTCCTGGTGGTTTAATTAAATTGTTTGAGCCTACAATCAGATAATAACACTCAAAATCTGTTAGTGTCTTATAAGTGTTCAAGTCAGCCTGTTTGACAAAATTAAAATGGACTTTTTGAAGTCTCTACTTCTCTTACTAACTTGCTTTTTGCTGGTATGTAGGTGGAATAACAATTATTTTAGTTTGGTACTTGGCTGGAAAAAAAGCTTTTTRTCCTTAATAATATAGGAGAAATTTTCAAGGTGAAAACAAAAACTAAATTACCTGAGGTACATTTATCTCCTTCATTTAATAAAATCAGACTTTATCACTTGTAGTTTTTGTTCTACAGGCTACTAGTAAGAATATGTGTCTTTCTTCTGTTCTAAGTGAGATTTCAATAACAGATGAAATCCCTCYAGAGCAGGGGGGTCAAACTCATTTTCACCGAGGGCCACATGAGTGTTATGGTGGCCCTGAAGGGCCAGTTGTAATGAACTTTGATGTTTCATGTTTAACTTTGACTAAACAGAGTTTTAACACGTCCTCTTTTAAACACTGATAAGAACTAAGTGACTGACTAAATCTGAAACTAATAAAGTTTTACTCACTGATGAGTTTCTAGTGAGTAGGTGCATTATGTCAGATTTAGTTTATGTTTGATGCGGACTTTAAAGCAGCTTATTTTCAGACATTAATACTGTGTAATACAAACTAACTGCTCAGTTACTTCAAGCCAGCAGCTCAGTGGTAGGACAATTATTAATATCTTTCACCTTTTACATTTATTTTGTTGCATTCAATCTTAAATTTATAG